>NC_083759.1:2834500-3145000 GCF_033458585.1 Syngnathus typhle | reverse complement strand
AACCCTAACCCTAACCCTAACCCTAACCCTAACCCTAACCCTAACCCTAACCCTAACCCTAACCCTAACCCTAACCCTAACCCTAACCCTAACCCTAACCCTAACCCTAACCCTAACCCTAACCCTAACCCTAACCCTAACCCTAACCCTAACCCTAACCCTAACCCTAACCCTAACCCTAACCCTAACCCTAACCCTAACCCTAACCCTAACCCTAACCCTAACCCTAACCCTAACCCTAACCCTAACCCTAACCCTAACCCTAACCCTAACCCTAACCCTAACCCTAACCCTAACCCTAACCCTAACCCTAACCCTAACCCTAACCCTAACCCTAACCCTAACCCTAACCCTAACCCTAACCCTAACCCTAACCCTAACCCTAACCCTAACCCTAACCCTAACCCTAACCCTAACCCTAACCCTAACCCTAACCCTAACCCTAACCCTAACCCTAACCCTAACCCTAACCCTAACCCTAACCCTAACCCTAACCCTAACCCTAACCCTAACCCTAACCCTAACCCTAACCCTAACCCTAACCCTAACCCTAACCCTAACCCTAACCCTAACCCTAACCCTAACCCTAACCCTAACCCTAACCCTAACCCTAACCCTAACCCTAACCCTAACCCTAACCCTAACCCTAACCCTAACCCTAACCCTAACCCTAACCCTAACCCTAACCCTAACCCTAACCCTAACCCTAACCCTAACCCTAACCCTAACCCTAACCCTAACCCTAACCCTAACCCTAACCCTAACCCTAACCCTAACCCTAACCCTAACCCTAACCCTAACCCTAACCCTAACCCTAACCCTAACCCTAACCCTAACCCTAACCCTAACCCTAACCCTAACCCTAACCCTAACCCTAACCCTAACCCTAACCCTAACCCTAACCCTAACCCTAACCCTAACCCTAACCCTAACCCTAACCCTAACCCTAACCCTAACCCTAACCCTAACCCTAACCCTAACCCTAACCCTAACCCTAACCCTAACCCTAACCCTAACCCTAACCCTAACCCTAACCCTAACCCTAACCCTAACCCTAACCCTAACCCTAACCCTAACCCTAACCCTAACCCTAACCCTAACCCTAACCCTAACCCTAACCCTAACCCTAACCCTAACCCTAACCCTAACCCTAACCCTAACCCTAACCCTAACCCTAACCCTAACCCTAACCCTAACCCTAACCCTAACCCTAACCCTAACCCTAACCCTAACCCTAACCCTAACCCTAACCCTAACCCTAACCCTAACCCTAACCCTAACCCTAACCCTAACCCTAACCCTAACCCTAACCCTAACCCTAACCCTAACCCTAACCCTAACCCTAACCCTAACCCTAACCCTAACCCTAACCCTAACCCTAACCCTAACCCTAACCCTAACCCTAACCCTAACCCTAACCCTAACCCTAACCCTAACCCTAACCCTAACCCTAACCCTAACCCTAACCCTAACCCTAACCCTAACCCTAACCCTAACCCTAACCCTAACCCTAACCCTAACCCTAACCCTAACCCTAACCCTAACCCTAACCCTAACCCTAACCCTAACCCTAACCCTAACCCTAACCCTAACCCTAACCCTAACCCTAACCCTAACCCTAACCCTAACCCTAACCCTAACCCTAACCCTAACCCTAACCCTAACCCTAACCCTAACCCTAACCCTAACCCTAACCCTAACCCTAACCCTAACCCTAACCCTAACCCTAACCCTAACCCTAACCCTAACCCTAACCCTAACCCTAACCCTAACCCTAACCCTAACCCTAACCCTAACCCTAACCCTAACCCTAACCCTAACCCTAACCCTAACCCTAACCCTAACCCTAACCCTAACCCTAACCCTAACCCTAACCCTAACCCTAACCCTAACCCTAACCCTAACCCTAACCCTAACCCTAACCCTAACCCTAACCCTAACCCTAACCCTAACCCTAACCCTAACCCTAACCCTAACCCTAACCCTAACCCTAACCCTAACCCTAACCCTAACCCTAACCCTAACCCTAACCCTAACCCTAACCCTAACCCTAACCCTAACCCTAACCCTAACCCTAACCCTAACCCTAACCCTAACCCTAACCCTAACCCTAACCCTAACCCTAACCCTAACCCTAACCCTAACCCTAACCCTAACCCTAACCCTAACCCTAACCCTAACCCTAACCCTAACCCTAACCCTAACCCTAACCCTAACCCTAACCCTAACCCTAACCCTAACCCTAACCCTAACCCTAACCCTAACCCTAACCCTAACCCTAACCCTAACCCTAACCCTAACCCTAACCCTAACCCTAACCCTAACCCTAACCCTAACCCTAACCCTAACCCTAACCCTAACCCTAACCCTAACCCTAACCCTAACCCTAACCCTAACCCTAACCCTAACCCTAACCCTAACCCTAACCCTAACCCTAACCCTAACCCTAACCCTAACCCTAACCCTAACCCTAACCCTAACCCTAACCCTAACCCTAACCCTAACCCTAACCCTAACCCTAACCCTAACCCTAACCCTAACCCTAACCCTAACCCTAACCCTAACCCTAACCCTAACCCTAACCCTAACCCTAACCCTAACCCTAACCCTAACCCTAACCCTAACCCTAACCCTAACCCTAACCCTAACCCTAACCCTAACCCTAACCCTAACCCTAACCCTAACCCTAACCCTAACCCTAACCCTAACCCTAACCCTAACCCTAACCCTAACCCTAACCCTAACCCTAACCCTAACCCTAACCCTAACCCTAACCCTAACCCTAACCCTAACCCTAACCCTAACCCTAACCCTAACCCTAACCCTAACCCTAACCCTAACCCTAACCCTAACCCTAACCCTAACCCTAACCCTAACCCTAACCCTAACCCTAACCCTAACCCTAACCCTAACCCTAACCCTAACCCTAACCCTAACCCTAACCCTAACCCTAACCCTAACCCTAACCCTAACCCTAACCCTAACCCTAACCCTAACCCTAACCCTAACCCTAACCCTAACCCTAACCCTAACCCTAACCCTAACCCTAACCCTAACCCTAACCCTAACCCTAACCCTAACCCTAACCCTAACCCTAACCCTAACCCTAACCCTAACCCTAACCCTAACCCTAACCCTAACCCTAACCCTAACCCTAACCCTAACCCTAACCCTAACCCTAACCCTAACCCTAACCCTAACCCTAACCCTAACCCTAACCCTAACCCTAACCCTAACCCTAACCCTAACCCTAACCCTAACCCTAACCCTAACCCTAACCCTAACCCTAACCCTAACCCTAACCCTAACCCTAACCCTAACCCTAACCCTAACCCTAACCCTAACCCTAACCCTAACCCTAACCCTAACCCTAACCCTAACCCTAACCCTAACCCTAACCCTAACCTTGAGCAAAACAACAGCACTTTGAGCAAAACAACAGCACTTTGAGCAAAACCCTAACCCTAACCCTAACCCTAACCCTAACTTTGAGCAAAACAACAGCACTTTGAGCAAAACCCTAACCCTAACCCTAACCCTAGCAGCACTTTGAGCAAAACAACAGCACTTTGAGCAAAACCCTAACCCTAACCCTAACCCTAGCAGCACTTTGAGCAAAACAACAGCACTTTGAGCAAAACCCTAACCCTAACCCTAACCCTAGCAGCACTTTGAGCAAAACAACAGCACTTTGAGCAAAACCCTAACCCTAACCCTAACCCTAGCAGCACTTTGAGCAAAACAACAGCACTTTGAGCAAAACCCTAACCCTAACCCTAACCCTAGCAGCACTTTGAGCAAAACAACAGCACTTTGAGCAAAACCCTAACCCTAACCCTAACCCTAGCAGCACTTTGAGCAAAACAACAGCACTTTGAGCAAAACCCTAACCCTAACCCTAACCCTAGCAGCACTTTGAGCAAAACAACAGCACTTTGAGCAAAACCCTAACCCTAACCCTAACCCTAGCAGCACTTTGAGCAAAACAACAGCACTTTGAGCAAAACCCTAACCCTAACCCTAACCCTAGCAGCACTTTGAGCAAAACAACAGCACTTTGAGCAAAACCCTAACCCTAACCCTAACCCTAGCAGCACTTTGAGCAAAACAACAGCACTTTGAGCAAAACCCTAACCCTAACCCTAACCCTAGCAGCACTTTGAGCAAAACAACAGCACTTTGAGCAAAACCCTAACCCTAACCCTAACCCTAGCAGCACTTTGAGCAAAACAACAGCACTTTGAGCAAAACCCTAACCCTAACCCTAACCCTAGCAGCACTTTGAGCAAAACAACAGCACTTTGAGCAAAACCCTAACCCTAACCCTAACCCTAGCAGCACTTTGAGCAAAACAACAGCACTTTGCATGAGCAAAACAACAGCACTTTGCATGAGCAAAACAACAGCACTTTGCATGAGCAAAACAACAGCACTTTGCATGAGCAAAACAACAGCACTTTGCATGAGCAAAACAACAGCACTTTGCATGAGCAAAACAACAGCACTTTGCATGAGCAAAACAACAGCACTTTGCATGAGCAAAACAACAGCACTTTGCATGAGCAAAACAACAGCACTTTGCATGAGCAAAACAACAGCACTTTGCATGAGCAAAACAACAGCACTTTGCATGAGCAAAACAACAGCACTTTGCATGAGCAAAACAACAGCACTTTGCATGAGCAAAACAACAGCACTTTGCATGAGCAAAACAACAGCACTTTGCATGAGCAAAACAACAGCACTTTGCATGAGCAAAACAACAGCACTTTGCATGAGCAAAACAACAGCACTTTGCATGAGCAAAACAACAGCACTTTGCATGAGCAAAACAACAGCACTTTGCATGAGCAAAACAACAGCACTTTGCATGAGCAAAACAACAGCACTTTGCATGAGCAAAACAACAGCACTTTGCATGAGCAAAACAACAGCACTTTGCATGAGCAAAACAACAGCACTTTGCATGAGCAAAACAACAGCACTTTGCATGAGCAAAACAACAGCACTTTGCATGAGCAAAACAACAGCACTTTGCATGAGCAAAACAACAGCACTTTGCATGAGCAAAACAACAGCACTTTGCATGAGCAAAACAACAGCACTTTGCATGAGCAAAACAACAGCACTTTGCATGAGCAAAACAACAGCACTTTGCATGAGCAAAACAACAGCACTTTGCATGAGCAAAACAACAGCACTTTGCATGAGCAAAACAACAGCACTTTGCATGAGCAAAACAACAGCACTTTGCATGAGCAAAACAACAGCACTTTGCATGAGCAAAACAACAGCACTTTGCATGAGCAAAACAACAGCACTTTGCATGAGCAAAACAACAGCACTTTGCATGAGCAAAACAACAGCACTTTGCATGAGCAAAACAACAGCACTTTGCATGAGCAAAACAACAGCACTTTGCATGAGCAAAACAACAGCACTTTGCATGAGCAAAACAACAGCACTTTGCATGAGCAAAACAACAGCACTTTGCATGAGCAAAACAACAGCACTTTGCATGAGCAAAACAACAGCACTTTGCATGAGCAAAACAACAGCACTTCGCATGAGCAAAACAACAGCACTTCGCATGAGCAAAACAACAGCACTTCGCATGAGCAAAACAACAGCACTTCGCATGAGCAAAACAACAGCACTTCGCATGAGCAAAACAACAGCACTTCGCATGAGCAAAACAACAGCACTTCGCATGAGCAAAACAACAGCACTTCGCATGAGCAAAACAACAGCACTTTGCATGAGCAAAACAACAGCACTTTGCATGAGCAAAACAACAGCACTTCGCATGAGCAAAACAACAGCACTTCGCATGAGCAAAACAACAGCACTTCGCATGAGCAAAACAACAGCACTTCGCATGAGCAAAACAACAGCACTTCGCGGCACGTAGAAAATAACCAACGGCACTTCGCGGCACGTAGAAAATAACCAACGGCACTTCACAGCACGTAGAAAATAACCAACGGCACTTGCGGCACGTAGAAAATAAACAACCGCACTTGTGGGACGTAGAAAATAAACAACCGCACTTGTGGGACGTAGAAAATAAACAGCGGCACTTGTGGCACTTGCGTAGAAAATAAACAGCGGCACTTGTGGCACTTGCGTAGAAAATAAACAGTGGCACTTGTGGCACTTGCGTAGAAAATAAACGACAGCACTTGCGTAGAAAATAAACGACAGCACTTGCGTAGAAAATAAACGACAGCACTTGTGTAGAAAATAAACGACAGCACTTGTGTAGAAAATAAACGACAGCACTTGTGGCACATAGAAAATAAACAGCCCTTTTGTAGAAAATAAACAACAGCCCTTGTGTAGAAAATAAACAACAGCACTTGTGTAGAAAATAAACAACAGCACTTGTGTAGAAAATAAACAACAGCACTTGTGTAGAAAATAAACAACAGCACTTGTGTAGAAAATAAACAACAGCACTTGTGTAGAAAATAAACAACAGCACTTGTGTAGAAAATAAACAACAGCACTTGTGTAGAAAATAAACAACAGCACTTGTGTAGAAAATAAACGACAGCACTTGTGTAGAAAATAAACGACAGCACTTGTGTAGAAAATACACGACAGCACTTGTGTAGAAAATACACGACAGCACTTGTGTAGAAAATAAACGACAGCACTTGTGCAGAAAATAAACGACAGCACTTGTGGCACATAGAAAATAAACAACAGCCCTTTTATAGAAAATAAACAGCCCTTTTATAGAAAATAAACAACAGCCCTTTTATAGAAAATAAACAGCCCTTTTGTAGAAAATAAACAACAGCCCTTTTGTAGAAAACAAACAACAGCACTTGTGTAGAAAATAAACAACAGCACTTGTGTAGAAAATAAACAGCACTTGTGGCACATAGAAAATAAAGAACAGCCCTTTTATAGAAAATAAACAACAGCCCTTTTATAGAAAATAAACAACAGCCCTTTTATAGAAAATAAACAACAGCACTTGTGTAGAAAATAAACAACAGCACTTGTGTAGAAAATAAACAACAGCACTTGTGTAGAAAATAAACGACAGCACTTGTGTAGAAAATAAACGACAGCACTTGTGTAGAAAATAAACAACAGCACTTGTGTAGAAAATAAACAACAGCACTTGTGGCACAAAGAAAATAAACAACACCCCTTTTATAGAAAATAAACAACAGCACTTGTGGCACATAGAAAATAAACAACAGCCCTTTTATAAAAAATAAACAACAGCACTTGTGTAGAAAATAAACAGCACTTGTGTAGAAAATAAACAACAGCACTTGTGTAGAAAATAAACAACAGCACTTGTGGCACATTGAAAAAAAAACAGCACTTTTGGCACATTGAAAAAAAAACAGCACTTTTGGCACATTGAAAAAAAAACAGCACTTTTGGCACATTGAAAAAAAAACAGCACTTTTGGCACATTGGGGGGAAAGAAACAGCACTTTTGGCACATTGGGGGGGAAAGAAACAGCACTTTTGGCACATTGGGGGGGAAAGAAACAGCACTTTTGGCACATTGGGGGGGAAAGAAACAGCACTTTTGGCACATTGGGGGGGAAAGAAACAGCACTTTTGGCACATTGGGGGGGAAAGAAACAGCACTTTTGGCACATTGGGGGGGAAAGAAACAGCACTTTTGGCACATTGGGGGGGAAAGAAACAGCACTTTTGGCACATTGGGGGGGAAAGAAACAGCACTTTTGGCACATTGGGGAAAGAAACAGCACTTTTGGCACATTGAAAACAACCGCACTTTTGGCACATTGAAAACAACCGCACTTTTGGCACATTGAAAACAACCGCACTTTTGGCACATTGAAAACAACCGCACTTTTGGCACATTGAAAACAACCGCACTTTTGGCACATTGAAAACAACCGCACTTTTGGCACATTGAAAACAACCGCACTTTTGGCACATTGAAACAACCAACACAACCGCACTTTTGGCACATTGAAAACAACCGCAATTTAGGCACATTGAAACAACCAACACAACCGCACCTTTGGCACATTGAAACAACCAACACAACCGCACTTTTGGCACATTGAAACAACCAACACAACCGCACTTTTGGCACATTGAAACAACCAACACAACCGCACTTTTGGCACATTGAAAAAAACAACACAACCGCACTTTTGGCACATTGAAACAACCAACACAACCGCACTTTTGGCACATTGAAAAAAACAACACAACCGCACTTTTGGCACATTGAAAAAAAACAACACATTACTTTTGGCACATTTGAAAAACAACACATTACTTTTGGCACATTTGAAAAACAACACATTACTTTTGGCACATTTGAAAAAACAACACATTACTTTTGGCACATTTGAAAAACAACACATTATTTTTGGCACATTTGAATAACAACACATTACTTTTGGCACATTTGAATAACAACACATTACTTTTGGCACATTTGAATAACACACATTACTTTTGGCACATTTGAAAAACCACACATTACTTTTGGCACATTTGAAAAACCACACATTACTTTTGGCACATTTGAAAAACCACACAGTACTTTTGGCACATTTGAAAAACAACACAGTACTTTTGGCACATTTGAAAAACAACACAGTACTTTTGGCACATTTGAAAAACCACACAGTACTTTTGGCACATTTGAAAAACAACACAGTACTTTTGGCCCATTTGAAAAACAACACAGTACTTTTGGCCCATTGAAAAAAAACAGCACTTTTGGCCCATTGAAAAAAACACAACAGCACTTTTGGCACATTGAAAAAAACACAACAGCACTTTTGGCACATTGAAAAAAACACAACAGCACTTTTGGCACATTGAAAAAAACACAACAGCACTTTTGGCACATTGAAAAAAAACACAACAGCACTTTTGGCACATTGAAAAAAAACACAACAGCACTTTTGGCACATTGAAAAAAACACAACAGCACTTTTGGCACATTGAAAAAAAAAAACACAACAGCACTTTTGGCACATTGAAAAAAAAAAACACAACAGCACTTTTGGCACATTGAAAAAAAAAACACAACAGCACTTTTGGCACATTGAAAGAAAAAAAAAACACAACAGCACTTTTGGCACATTGAAAAAAACAAAACACAACAGCACTTTTGGCACATTGAAAAAAACAAAACACAACAGCACTTTTGGCACATTGAAAAAAAAAAACACAACAGCACTTTTGGCACATTGAAAAAAACACAACAGCACTTTTGGCACATTGAAAAAAACACAACAGCACTTTTGGCACATTGAAAAAAACACAACAGCACTTTTGGCACATTGAAAAAAACAACACAGCACTTTTGGCACATTGAAAAAAAAAACACAGCACTTTTGGCACATTGAAAAAAAAAACACAGCACTTTTGGCACATTGAAAAAAAAAACACAGCACTTTTGGCACATTGAAAAAAAAAAAACATTACTTTTGGCACATTGAAAAAAAAAAAACATTACTTTTGGCACATTGAAAAAAAAAAACATTACTTTTGGCACATTGAAAAACAACAGCACTTTTGGCACATTGAAAAACAACAGCACTTTTGGCACATTGAAAAACAACAGCACTTTTGGCACATTGAAAAACAACAGCACTTTTGGCACATTGAAAAACAACAGCACTTTTGGCACATTGAAAAACAACAGCACTTTTGGCACATTGAAAAACAACAGCACTTTTGGCACATTGAAAAACAACAGCACTTTTGGCACATTGAAAAACAACAAACAGCACTTTTGGCACATTGAAAAACAACAAACAGCACTTTTGGCACATTGAAAAACAACAAACAGCACTTTTGGCACATTGAAAAACAACAAACAGCACTTTTGGCACATTGAAAAACAACAAACAGCACTTTTGGCACATTGAAAAACAACAAACAGCACTTTTGGCACATTGAAAAACAACAAACAGCACTTTTGGCACATTGAAAAACAACAAACAGCACTTTTGGCACATTGAAAAACAACAAACAGCACTTTTGGCACATTGAAAAACAACAAACAGCACTTTTGGCACATTGAAAAACAACAAACAGCACTTTTGGCACATTGAAAAACAACAAACAGCACTTTTGGCACATTGAAAAACAACAGCACTTTTGGCACATTGAAAAACAACAGCACTTTTGGCACATTGAAAAACAACAGCACTTTTGGCACATTGAAAAACAACAGCACTTGCGGCACATTGAAAAACAACAGCACTTGCGGCACATTGAAAAACAACAGCACTTGCGGCACATTCCGTAAAACACAATTATTTGATTTTTACACCATACCCCAAAATAAAAAGAAAAAAGAAAAAAATAAATAAAAAAACCGAATACAAAAGGACACGCAGGGCAACAGCACTTGCGTAGAAAATAAACAACAGCACTTGCGTAGAAAATAAACAACAGCACTTGCGTAGAAAATAAACAACAGCACTTGTGTAGAAAATAAACAACAGCACTTGTGTAGAAAATAAACAACAGAACTTGTGGCACATAGAAAATAAACAACAGCCTTTTTATAGAAAATAAACAGCTTTTTTGTAGAAAATAAACAACAGCCCTTTTGTAGAAAATAAACAACAGCACTTGTGTAGAAAATAAACAGCACTTGTGTAGAAAATAAACAACAGCTCTTTTATAGAAAATAAACAGCCCTTTTATAGAAAATAAACAACAGCCCTTTTATAGAAAATAAACACAGCACTTGTGTAGAAAATAAACAACAGCACTTGTGTAGAAAATAAACAACAGCACTTGTGTAGAAGATAAACAGCACTTGTGTAGAAAATAAACAACAGTTCTTTTATAGAAAATAAACAGCCCTTTTATAGAAAATAAACAACAGCCCTTTTATAGAAAATAAACAACAGCCCTTTTATAGAAAATAAACAACAGCACTTGTGTAGAAAATAAACAACAGCACTTGTGTAGAAAATAAACAACAGCACTTGTGTAGAAAATAAACAACAGCACTTGTGTAGAAAATAAACAACAGCACTTGTGTAGAAAATAAACAACAGAACTTGTGTAGAAAATAAACAACAGAACTTGTGGCACATAGAAAATAAACAACAGCCTTTTTATAGAAAATAAACAGCCTTTTTATAAAAAATAAACAACAGCTTTTTTGTAGAAAATAAACAACAGCCCTTTTGTAGAAAATAAACAACAGCACTTGTGTAGAAAATAACCAACAGCACTTTGCGGCACGTAGAAACTAAACAGCAGCACTTGTGGCACATAGAAACTAAACAGCAGCACTTGTGGCACATAGAAACTAAACAGCAGCACTTGTGGCACATAGAAAATAAACAACAGTTCTTTTATAGAAAATAAACAGCCCTTTTATAGAAAATAAACAGCCCTTTTATAGAAAATAAACAGCCCTTTTATAGAAAATAAACAGCCCTTTTATAGAAAATAAACAGCCCTTTTATAGAAAATAAACAGCCCTTTTATAGAAAATAAACAGCCCTTTTATAGAAAATAAACAGCACTTTTATAGAAAATAAACAACAGCACTTTTATAGAAAATAAACAACAGCACTTTTATAGAAAATAAACAACAGCACTTTTATAGAAAATAAACAACAGCACTTTTATAGAAAATAAACAACAGCACTTTTATAGAAAATAAACAACAGCACTTGTGTAGAAAATAAACAACAGCACTTGTGTAGAAAAAAAACAACAGCACTTGTGTAGAAAATAAACAACCGCACTTGTAGCACATAGAAAATAAACAGCCCTTTTGTAGAAAAAAAACAACAGCCCTTTTGTAGAAAATAAACAACAGCCCTTTTGTAGAAAATAAAAAACAGCACTTTTGTAGAAAATAAAAAACAGCACTTTTGTAGAAAATAAAAAACAGCACTTTTGTAGAAAATAAAAAACAGCACTTTTGTAGAAAATAAAAAACAGCACTTTTGTAGAAAATAAAAAACAGCACTTGTGTAGAAAATAAAAAACAGCACTTGTGGCACATTGAAAAACAACAGCACTTGTGGCACATTGAAAAACAACAGCACTTGTGGCACATTGAAAAACAACAGCACTTGTGGCACATTGAAAAACAACAGCACTTGTGGCACATTGAAAAACACAACACAACAGCACTTGTGGCACATTGAAAAAAAAAACACAACAGCACTTGTGGCACATTGAAAAAAACACAACAGCACTTTTGGCACATTGAGAAAAACACAACAGCACTTTTGGCACATTGAAAAAAACACAACAGCACTTTTGGCACATTGAAAAAAACACAACAGCACTTTTGGCACATTGAAAAAAACACAACAGCACTTTTGGCACATTGAAAAACAACAGCACTTGCGTAGAAAATAAACAACAGCACTTGCGTAGAAAATAAACAACAGCACTTGTGGCACTTGTGTAGAAAATAAACAACAGCACTTGTGGCACAGAAAATAAACAACAGCACTTGTGGCACAGAAAATAAACAACAGCACTTGTGGCACATAGAAAATAACAACAGCACTTGTGGCACATAGAAAATAAACAACAGCACTTGTGGAGAAAATAAACAGCAGCACTTGTGGCACTTGTGTAGAAAATAAACAACAGCACTTGTGGCACTTGCGTAGAAAATAAACAACAGCACTTGTGGCACATGCGTAGAAAATAAACAACAGCACTTGTGGCACATGCGTAGAAAATAAACAACAGCACTTGTGGCACATGCGTAGAAAATAAACAACAGCACTTGTGGCACATGCGTAGAAAATAAACAACAGCACTTGTGGCACATGCGTAGAAAATAAACAACAGCACTTGTGGCACTTGTGTAGAAAACAAACAGCAGCACTTGTGGCACTTGTGTAGAAAATAAACAGCAGCACTTGTGGCACTTGTGTAGAAAATAAAACAGCAGCACTTGTGTAGAAAATAAAACAGCAGCACTTGTGGCACTTGTGTAGAAAATAAAACAGCAGCACTTGTGTAGAAAATAAAACAGCAGCACTTGTGGCACGTAGAAAATAAAACAACAGCACTTGTGGCACGTAGAAAATAAAACAACAGCACTTGTGGCACGTAGAAAATAAAACAGCACTTGTGGCACGTGGAAAATAAAACAGCACTCGTGGCACGTTAAAAACAACAGCACTTGTGGCACATAGGGAAAAAAACAACAGCCTTTTTGGCACATAGGACAAAAAACAACACAGCAAATGAAGTAACATGAGATCTATTCTCATCTACACACAGCACACACAACTTTGGATATTTTGAATGAATGAGTGAGTAAATGAATCTTATTTGTTCATTTAGTCAAAGTCAAAGTCAGCTTTATTGTCAATCTCTTCACATGTCAAGACACAAAGAAACCGAAATTACGTTTTCATTATCCCACGGTGACAAGACATATTACACTATAGACCAGGCATGTCAAACTTAGTTTGGCTCTGGGGCCGGATCCAGAGTTTCTTTTCTCAGGTGGGCCGGATCAGTAAAAGAATGTCAACTCCAACTATTTAGCTTTGTTTTTCAGTACTATGCTTTATCATTCAGCCTACATTTGTAACCTACCCTACATATTATAATCACGGATGACAAGGGATCTTTTCTAAGCATAACACATTTATTCACAAACAATGGAGAAAAAAATGATTTTCATGTTTGGCAGTTAATGTGTTAACAACTGGTTTATTTTAACAGTTGAGTGAATGCAGTTTTACACCTGAACCAACTCACCACACTAAACAAACTCAAGTGGGAGCTAAGAAAAAAAAATGTTTTGCCTTAATTGTCATACTGCTTTGAAATAATAATAAATAAAATGACAAAATAAAGGTTTTAGCAGTGCATGGGCAATAAGATTAGACTACATCAGCTCAAACTACTAGGCTGGGCCTAATGAAGCTGAGAATATACTGCACAATATTAATTGTCTTTAATATGAAACCATATTAATCTTATTTTTAATGATCTGTATTCATGCGTGCAAACAAATGTCGTGTCATCACACTTTTTTCTCTCTCTCACTGCACTCCTGCAGTCTACTTGCTGCTGCTGGCTCCTGAAACTTGGCATTTTTTGCTTTTACAAGTGCGTCGATATCAGGTGTCAAATCCTGAGTAGCAGCACATTTAACAATGTCATTCAAGTGTTCATTTGTTAACTTTGAGCGCTGCTTTGTTTTATTATTGTTCATCACGGAGAACACCTGTTCACAAAGATAAGTAGTCTCAAACATGGAGAGAACCTTTGCAGCCATGGCTGTTAATTTGGGGTAACCTGGCACAAGATACTGATAAAACGTATCCAATCCCACGGACCCAAATGTATCCTTCATAGCGGAATCGCACTGCAAGTCAATAAGCTCGAACTGAATGTCAGCTGGCACACCAGAAGGCTTCACTGTAAATGGCGAGCGAAAAAAGCCGAACTTGTTCTCAAGTTCACTGAAAACCTGAAACCTCCGCTCAAACTCTCGCAGCAAATCTGTTATGTTGTCTTTATATTTATCCAAATCGGGACGATCCGGTGCCTTCGGACGCACAGCTGTGAGACATGAGAAGTGCATGGTGAAGCAAGCTTGCCGGTTTATTTCTAGTTGGACACATCACGTTGCGAATGTTTATTTCCTGGTACTAACTCGTGTCAGTGCCGCATGGTGGACGTGAGCTCTTTTACACATTTACTGCCCTCTAGCGGCCGGAGGGAACATTTGAGTTGTATTTATTTTAAAGAATCATAACTTTTGATAGAAATGAGCTAGTGACTCGCTTCTTTTTTTGACATACTCAGAAATTTATGACGGGCCGGATCAAATCATCCAACGGGCCGGGTCCGGCCCGCGGGCCGTATGTTTGACATGCCTGCTATAGACAAACAAGTAAACGACATAATATAAAAACAAGAAAATGATGACTGTGTTAATACTAGGTATAAACAGAAAATCTCCTGCACAGAATGCCCAGTTTACTTGTTTGAAAAGGTGTGTGAACAAGTAATCTATCCAATTTAAGACAATTGTAGGTATCTCTAACAATGTGTTACTTTAGCTATTGTTGTCTTTTCCGTGAATAAAAAAAGGAAGGAAGGACTCACCGGAGACGTGTTCGCCAACGTGCAAACGTTGTACTTTGTATTTGTATCCTTCAAACATACAGGCAACGAACGAACACTGTGGAACCTAAATGGAATGAAAGAAAACTTTATCATTTGGCCTCAACCAATAATCGCAAATACGGCACCAATGGCACCAATGGCACCTTTAGCTTGCTATGTGCTAAAGGTGCTTTTTATAGCGCACCTTTAGCAACATAGCAAAATAGCGCACCTTTAGAAACATAGCAAAATAGCGCACCTTTAGCAACATAGCAAAATAGCGCACCTTTAGCAACATAGCAATATAGCGCACCTTTAGCAACATAGCGCACCTTTAGCAACATAGCGCACCTTTAGCAATATAGCGCACATAGCAACATAGCGCACATGGAAAAATAGCAAAACAGCACACACAGCAACATAGCGCACATAGCAACATAGCGCACATAGCGCACATAGCAACATAGCGCACATAGCAACATAGCAACATAGCGCACATAGCAACATGGCGCACATAGCAACCACCAACACCGCATCACTGACAAAGAAAGCCCAGCGCAGCCTGTACCTCCTGCGGAAACTCAGGCGAGCGAGCGCTCCTCCGGCCGTCATGACTACATTTTACCGTGGCACCATTGGGAGCGTCCTCTACAGCTGTGTTGCTGTTTGGGGTGGCGGCTGCACTGATAGTGAACACGGCTGGTAAGATTATTGGTGCTTCGCTCCCCTCCTTGAAGGACATTTACACCTCCCATCTCACCCGCAAGGCAACCACGATTGTGAATGATGTGAGTCACCCCGCTCACTCTTTGTTCGAGCTTCTGCTTTCTGGGAAGAGGTACAGAAGAAGCACAAGAGCACAGCGCGCAAGGCAGCACACAGCGCGCAAGGCAGCACACAGCGCGCAAGGCAGCACACAGCGCGCAAGGCAGCACACAGCGCGCAAGGCAGCACACAGCGCGCAAGGCAGCACACAGCGCGCAAGGCAGCACACAGCGCGCAAGGCAGCACACAGCGCGCAAGGCAGCACACAGCGCGCAAGGCAGCACACAGCGCGCAAGGCAGCACACAGCGCGCAAGGCAGCACACAGCGCGCAAGGCAGCACACAGCGCGCAAGGCAGCACACAGCGCGCAAGGCAGCACACAGCGCGCAAGGCAGCACACAGCGCGCAAGGCAGCACACAGCGCGCAAGGCAGCACACAGCGCGCAAGGCAACACACAGCGCGCAAGGCAACATAGCAAAACAGCACCTTTAGCACATAGCAAAACAGCACCTGTAGCGCATAGCAAAACAGCACCTTTAGCATTTTTAACACATAGCAAATTAGCACCTTTAGCACATAGCAAATTAGCACCTTTACCACATAGTAAATTAGCACCTTTAGCCCCTTTAGCACATAGCAAAATAGCACCTCTGGCACCTTTAGCACCTAGCAAAATGGCACCTCTGGCACCTTTGGCACCTAGCAAAATGGCACCTCTGGCACCTCTGGCACCTCGCAAAATGGCACCTCTGGCACCTTTAGCACCTAGCAAAATGGCACCTCTGGCACCTTTAGCACCTAGCAAAATGGCACCTCTGGCACCTAGCAAAATGGCACCTCTGGCACCTTTAGCACCTAGCAAAATGGCACCTCTGGCACCTTTAGCACCTAGCAAAATGGCACCTCTGGCACCTTTAGCACCTAGCAAAATGGCACCTCTGGCACCTTTAGCACCTAGCAAAATGGCACCTCTGGCACCTTTAGCACCTAGCAAAATGGCACCTTTGGCACCTAGCAAAATGGCACCTTTGGCACCTAGCAAAATGGCACCTTTGGCACCTAGCAAAATGGCACCTTTGGCACCTAGCAAAATGGCACCTTTGGCACCTAGCAAAATGGCACCTTTGGCACCTAGCAAAATGGCACCTTTGGCACCTAGCAAAATGGCACCTTTGGCACCTAGCAAAATGGCACCTTTGGCACCTAGCAAAATGGCACCTTTGGCACCTAGCAAAATGGCACCTTTGGCACCTTTAGCACATAGCAAAATAGCACCTTTGGGACCTTTAGCACATAGCAAAATAGCACCTTTGGCACCTTTAGCACATAGCAAAATAGCACCTTTGGCACCTTTAGCACATAGCACCTTTGGCACCTTTAGCACATAGCAAAATAGCACTTTTAGCACATAGCACCTTTAGCAGATAGCAAAATAGCACCTTCGGCACATAGCAAAATAGCACTTTATAGCACATAGCACAATAGCACTTTATAGCACATTGCACAATAGCACCTTCAGCACATTGCACAATAGCACATAGCACCTTCAGCACATAGCACAATAGCACTTTTAGCACCTTTAGCACCTTTAGCACAATAGCACTTTTAGCACCTTTAGCACCTAGCACAAAACCACCTTTAGCATCTTGCACAATAGCATTTTTAGCATCTTGCACAATAGCATTTTTAGTATCTTTAGCACATAGCACAATAGCATCTTTAGCACATAGCACAATAGCACCTTTAGCACATGGCACAATAGCACCTTCAGCACAATAGCACCTTTAGCACATATGCACCTTTAGCACAATTGCACTTTTAGCACCTTTAGCACAATAGCACCTAACCACATCAGACCTTAGCACCTAACCACATCAGACCTTAGCACCTAGCCTCTTAGCACCTAGCCTCTTAGCACCTAGCCTCTTAGCACCTAGCCTCTTAGCACCTAGCCTCTTAGCACCTAGCCTCTTAGCACCTAGCCTCTTAGCACCTAGCCTTTCGCACTTTACTTGTTTGAAAAGCAGTAGGAAGTAAGACTTATTTCATTTATTTAAAGGGAAGAAGTAGGACGTCTTTATTTAATGGGAAGAATGGATTTGCTGGGATTCCAAATTTCCAAAATGGTTGAATGAAGTCATTTCAAATGTGATTTCTGATAAATACTAGGTGTGAACACAAAAACTACTGCACAAGATGGCCAGTTTAATTGTTTGAAAAGGACTGTGCAGAAGAGAGACTTATTTCATTTATTTAATGGGAAGGAATAAGACTTATTTAGTTTGTTTAATCTATTTTTGTTCCCAGGCAAAATTGGATTTGCAGCAATTGCAAATTTCATCAAAGCACAGTGCCAAGCCTTGACTTGAGACCTGATAGGACGTATTAAACGCTTGGATAAATTGATAGAAGTTGGTCGTATGAGCGAATGGAGTAACATGAGACCTATTCTCATCTACACATAGCACACACAACTTTGGATATTTTGAATGAATGAGTGAGTGAGTGAGTGAGTGAATGAATGAATCTTATTTGTTCATTTAAATGATGACTGTATAAATACTAGGTATAAACAGAAAGTCTCCTGCACAAAATGGCCAGTTTACTTGTTCGAAAAGGTGTGGGAACAAGTAATCTATCCAATTTAAGACAAATGTAGTTACCTCTAACAATGTGTTACTTTAGCTATTGTTGTCTGTGACTTTCCCATGAATAAAAAGGAAGGAAGGACTCACCGGAGACGTCTTCGCCAACGTGCAAACGTTGTACTTTGTATCCTTCAAACATACTGGCAACGAACACCGTGGAACCTAAAGGAATGAAAGAAAACCTTATCATTTGGCCTCAACCAACATTCGCAGATACAACACAATGTGACGTGCGAGGTTAGGGTTAAAGATTGAGGGAGGGGCCCTCGTTTTAAACTACTTTTTTGAAAAGGAGTGGGGAATAGCAAGACTTATTAATTTATTTAATGGGAAGAAGTAAGACTTATTTAGTTTATTTAATTTATTTTTGTTCCCTGGCAAAATTGCATTTGCTGCAATTGCAGATTTCAACAAAGTATGGTGCCAAATCGTGACTTGAGACCTTATAGGATGTATTAAATGCTTAGTTTAATTGATAGAAGTTGGTAATAAGAGCGAGTGGAGTCACGGTGGTTGAATGGATGAATGAATGTTGAAAGTAATTTAAATTATGACTTTGTATAAATACTAGGTATTAACAAAACATCTACTGTGCAAAATGGGCAATTTACTTGTTTGAGAAGGAGTGGCAAGAAGAGAAGTAAGACTTATTTAATCTGTTTGTTCCCAGGCAAAATTGGATGTGCTGCAATTCCAGATGTTACCACATGATGGTGCCAGATTTTGACTTCAGCTCTGATAGGCCATATTAAACACTTAGTTGAATTGATAGAAGTTGGTAATAAGACCGAGTGGAGTAACATGAATGTTCTGAATTAGACAGTTTGAATATGCTTTTGAATATTTTTAGGTAAACAGTTTAGCTTCGCTTTGAGCATCATTTGAGCAGTCTGATAATCAACCAAATCTTTGAATTGAAGAATTTAGGATTTAAGAGTTAGCTTGTTATCATGTTCAAGGTAATCAGATTTGTTTAAAATTCGAATGGCCTTCTTTTAAAAACTATTCTGGATTACTACTTTGGATCTTTCTTGAATGGATGAATGAATGTTGAAAGTAATTTAAACTATGACTTTGTATAAATACTAGGTATTAACAGAACACCTACTGCGCAAAATGGGCAATTTACTTGTTTGAGAATGAGTGGCAAGAAGAGAACTAAGACTTATTTAATATGTTTGTTCCCAGGCAAAATTGGATGTGCTGCAATTCCAGATTCCACCACATGATGGTGCCAGATTTTGACTTCAGCCCTGATAGGCCATATTAAACACTTAGTTGAATTGATAGAAATTGGTAAGACCGAGTGAAGTAACATGAATGTTCTGAATTAGACATAGTTTGTATATGCTTTTGAATATTTTTAGGTAAACAGTTTAGCTTCGCTTTGAGCATCATTTGAGCAGTCTGATAATCAACCAAATCTTTGAATTGAAGAATTTAGGATTTAAGAAATAGCTTGTTATCATGTTCAAGGTAATCAGATTTGTTTACAATTCGAATGGCCTTCTTTTAAAAACTATTCTGGATTACTACTTTGGATCTTTCTTGAATGGATGAATGAATGTTGAAAGTAATTTAAATTATGACTTTGTATAAATACTAGGTATTAACAGAACATCTACTGCGCAAAATGGGCAATTTACTTGTTTGAGAAGGAGTGACAAGAAGAGAAGTAAGATTTATTTAATCCGTTTGTTCCCAGGCAAAATTGGATGTGCTGCAATTCCACATTTCACCACATGATGGTGCCAAATTTTGACTTCAGCCCTGATAGGCCATATTAAACACTTAGTTGAATTGATAGAAGTTTTTTGAATATTTTTGGGGTAAACAGTTTAGCTTCGCTTTGAGCATCATTTGAGCAGTCTGATAATTGACCAAATCTTTGAATTGAAGAATTTGGGATTTAAGAAATAGCTTGTTATTATGTTCAGGGTAACCAGATTTGTATATAATTATAATGGCCTTCTTTTGAAAACTATTCTGAATTACAATTTTGGATCTTTTCTTATATTACTTTGCAACAATATACTCGGTGACAGATTACACAGTATAATTACATATGTTAATTTGAGAGTGCCCACACTCAATTTACTTATGGTTATGTGTTACATTAATTACTGTTAGACATGAAATAGTGTTGAACATAAATGGAGGAAGAAAGGGGTACTCACGGTTGTGATCAATGAAGCAAGCCTCCAATTGATTTGTATAGTCATTCTTCTTACATTCTTCTTCTTCTAACAGTGGAAAACATACAGCAAACAACGTTGAACCTAATGGAATGAAAATAAACGTTAACATTTAACCTCAACCAACATACGCAGATGCAACGCAACTACGTTTCAGCTAGGGTTAGCTACTCAGCTACACATTGCTATTACACTGGACGCTAGCTACATCGACAACTTTAGTCAAACTTCACAAAAGTAAATCTCTTTAAACACTACGGCCATCTGCTCCTGGTTCCCGGTTCGGCCGGCGAGTCAAAAAGTTTGCCCACCCCTGCTCTAGACGGTCCAGTTGCAAGCAGAAATTAAAGATATTTCTGTTGATAATCGCCGAGTTTGTATTCGCGCCCACGAATTATAATCTCGGCGGGAGTAGCGCCAATTGAAGTCATATCGGCGTCACATGACTGCAACGTAATATTATCTAAAACGGTAAATTAGAGTTAAATAAAGTTCACTTTTTTATTCAACGCGATCATTTACAACCGTTGACCAGGGAGAATCGTCGAAATTCGGCCTCTGTGGTAGGCCGCAGACGCAGAGTTCGACGTAGCCGGCGCACTCACTCGCTTTTCAGGGCAACAAAAGTACTTCTTTTTAAAAACAATGAGTTGTATTTACCGTGTACGCTCTAGACGGTCCAGTTGCAAGCAGGAAATAAAAATATTTCTCTTGTTAGTCGTCGCTGCGTCGCGTTTCTCGGCATTGCCGCCGTCCTACGTCCAGTTGCAAGCCGCGTCCTCGGATTTGAATTTTGGCGGAAGCTCCACCCACCGACGTCACGTCCGCGTCACATGACTGCGGCGTAATATTATCTAAAACGGTAAATTAGAGTTATATAAAGTTCTCTTTTTTAATCAACGCGATCATTTACAACCGTTGACCAGGGAGAATCGTCGAAATTCGGCGTCTGTGGCTGAAAGCAGACGCCGAGTTCGACGTCCCGCCCAACCGCCACACTCACTCGCTTTTCAGGGCTACAAAAGTACTTCTTTTTAAAAACAATGGGTTGTATTTACCGTGTGCGCTCTGGACGGTACAGTTGCAAGCAGAAAATAAAAATATTTCTCTTGTTAGTCGTCGCTGTGTCTCGTTGCTCGGCATTGCCGTCTTCCTGTCGCGAGCCGCGCGCTCGGATTTGAATTTTGGCGGAAGCTCCGCCCATCGACATCATGTCCGCGTCATGTGACCACAACATGGCTGACATCCTATAGCAACCGCTGTTTTGTTTAGTAGACTTACAGTTGTTATGCGTTGAAATAATGGCGCAAACTCAAAATAGATTTAAATACATTAAAAAAGTCTTCCTATTTAATGACCAGCTCAGTGGCAAGATCCGCCCTTCAACGTCACGTGACCACGGTGTGGCAGACGTCATGACATGAAAAATGATGAATCATAACACACACGACATGTCATATTGTACCAATACATCAGAATGATGAGTTAAAAGTTAAATTCCCAATGATCGTCACACACACATCTGGGTGTGGTGAAATTTGTCCTCTGCATTTAACCCATCCCCGTGTGATCTTAATCCATCCCCGGGGGAGAGGGGAGCAGTGAGCAGCAGCGGTGCCGTGCTCGGGAATCATTTGGTGATCTAACCCCCCAATTCCAACCCTTAATGCTGAGTGCCAAGCAGGGAGGCAATAGGTCCCATTTTTATAGTCTTTGGTATGACTCGGCCGGGGTTTGAACCCACAACCTTCCGTCCGTCTCAGGGCGGACACTCTACCACTAGGCCACTGAGCTGGTCAAATAAGATGATCCTTTATTATTCCCTCAATGGGGAAACTCCTGTGTAAGCAGCAGTACACTTAACATATACACACACACACGCATGTGGAGAAGGGGGTAAAAGATTTTAAAAAGTAAAAGATATATATAATTAAAAAAATATGGACAGTATATACACAATATAAATAAATATTAGATAGAAAAATAGTGCAAAGGAAGAAAAAAAAATGTGCAAAAAATAAAGCAGGTAAAAAGAGTATGAGGTAGACAGATATTGCACATATGATTGCACATACGGTTATTGCACGTTAATATTCTTTGTGTGTCTTGACATGTGAAGAGATTGACAATAAAGCTGACTTTTGACTTTTTTGACTTTTTGATTATTGCACGTAATTATTGTCCGTTAGCTACAGTGATAAGCCTGGTTGTCCAGTCTGATGGCAGCAGGGAGGAAGGACCTGCGTGCGATGCCTCTCGGTGGGTCATCGTGGGTGACGAAGCCGGTCACTGATGGAGCTCTCCAGGGCTCTGACAGTCTCATGAAGGGGGTGGGAGATGTTGTCCATGATGGAGGACAGCTTAGCCACCCTCCTCCTCTCCCCTACCACCTCCACACGGTCCAGACTGCAGCCCAGGACAGAGCCGGCTTTTTTCACCACCTTGTCCAGCCTCTTTGTTTGCTACTTGGCACTATGATCATTTAGTAACTGTGTAGCTAAATTCCCTTGTCTCCTAAACATACGCATGGGTCACTGTTTATCTTGGAAATTGGCCGCACATTGCTGCAGGCCGCAATTTGTGTGTGTCGCTGGAATTACCAAAGCCGTGTGTTATTATTTAATAAATGCACCCTGTGTTCTATTTCCTGTCTTACAGTCTTAAGTCACCGAAGCGGAATCCAAATGTGAGAGACCTCCTCTGCTTGCGGTTGGAAGTCACGTTATGAAGACGTCACAGCTTGGCTTTGGCCAATTGATCCCTCAGCTCCAGCCAGGCGAGGGTGGAATAGCTGCAACTGATACTGAGTCCGACGTCAGCGCCACATATACTCCCTGAGTCGACAGCGGCGGAGGCCGAAGATTTCGATGCATTTAATGATTTGGAGTGACACGGATGTTTTGATCAACGTGTTATTTATGTTATATTTATTTGAATAACTGTTCATTTTACGTCAGTTCCTCGTTTGTGTTTATGTAACGTTACAATACCGTATGCGTATCGTTTAGGCTGTTGTTGCCTATTCGTGTCTGTTCTTGATGTTGGATTTTATCGAATTAAGTTCCGCCAAACATGCGACTTACGTTTTTTTTCTTTTTTATTATGCATTTTATGGCTGTTGTTGCGACTTGTACTCCTGAGCGACGGAAAACACTGTAGTTAGCAATCAGTAGACCAGCTTAAAAAAAATGTATGTTGATGTAACAGAACATATGTCTATACACGCGGTTGAAATGAAAGAGTGGGTTGTTAACACAAATGAACATTGAAATATTAAACATTTCTTTGAAGTTATGGACCTTGTGCGTTCTCCATTGAGCCTCTGACCTGGCCAAGCTGTTTCAGAACTCCAGGTCCCAGCCTGACTCGTCATCAGGGGGAGGGCCCTCGGTGTCCAGGGGGAAGTCATCAAAGTTGCTGTTGTCCAACGGGCCGTCCACCTGATGGCAAAAGCGTACAGCGCCGCAGAGCAAAACACCTTGAGCGGCGGGCGGTTTGTCACGCTCGGCATGCCGCGTCTTTGACGACGTCACAGTTGCTCAGCTGTGATTGGGTTAACTGAACAACCGTGACATTATTTTTCTGCAAGCAGCAGCAAAATGCACAAAGCCCTCCGATGGATCAAAGATTTGGCTGTCGCGTCATATTCTTCGAGCTGACTGCCTCTCGGAGCTCACGTGCAATCTTGGCTGGGGCTACCGTGGCGAGCCCTGCAGACGGCAAAGCGCTTCCAGCCCACGCAACCGAGGTGCCTCTAAAGGGGCGCCAACTCACCCTTGGCATAAAGGGACAGTCCAAGGTTCCCTGGCGGAGGCCATCCCAGTTGAAGCCCTCGAACCACCTGATTGCAGGAAGAAGAGGAGGGACAATGAGGGCGCGGACGACCGCCGGCCTGCACGTTATGTTACTCACTTGTGCTTCTGAATGTCCTTTACGCCGTTCTTCTGGTTCCCGAGACGTTCCGAGGGGTTGTCCCTGACACACACACACGCGCTTGCTTACGACGGCCATATTCAGCACTCGAATTCTATCATCTCCTCTACGTCTGCTCCCTTCTCGCCCAAACAGCTCTGACGTGAGCCGACTGTGAACGAGCCGCAGTCGACACCAACTGGCGCCCCGATGAGCAATTGGACGTCAATCCAAACGGACCGCGGCGGGCGAGAAGAGCGCCCTAAGTGTGCCTTCTGTGAGCGCACAATTTGGGGCCGCTGCGCAAACTGGCCCTCTTGCGACCCCACCTCTCTTAACTAAGAAGGGCAAATACTTGGTAGCCTTTGCTGGGCCACAACCTGCAGAGTCTCTTGATGAGGTTTGCGGCACTCTTGGTGATCTTTTTGGGGAATTCCACCATGTCGATCCCCCTCAAGATGATGTTGTACGTCTTCATGGGGTCCGAGCCGGAAAACGGCGGACTGCGGGACCGACCGGGAAGGGATCAACGCGCTGCCGAAGCCCGCACGATCACGCCAATGCGCACAAGACCGCCCGCCCACCTACCTTCCGCTGAGAAGCTCAAAGACCAGGATCCCCAGGGACCAGCAGTCGGCCGAGCTGTCGTGACCTTTGTTGAGGATGATCTCGGGGGCCACGTACTCGGGGGTCCCGCAGAAGGTCCAGGTCTTCTTCCCCAAGCCCACCTTCTTAGCGAAGCCAAAATCCACCTAGCGGCCGGACGCACGCACGCACGCCCGCGCCGCGCCCTCCGTTAGCGTCACGCCGCCGCTGTTGACGAGCGCCTTGAAGACTCACCAACTTGGCGTAGCCTCTGTGGTCAAGGATGATATTCTCCGGCTTGAGGTCTCGGTAGATGATCCCCTTACAGTGGAGCTCCGCCAGAGCCTCGATAACGCACGCCGTGTAGAATCTTGTGGTCCCGTCGTCAAAGGAGCCCCTGGTGGCACAGAAAGGGACAGCACGCTTGCGACGTCGGCGTTTGGGCCCATCTTTGTGACTTTCAAAGAACGCGGCCGGCGGTGCCTTCGCACACAGCGACAACGTGCTCATCCCTGCCCGACACCCACCTGTCTCTTAAGAGCGTCCACAGCTCTCCGCCAAGACAAACCTCTAGCAGCATATACAAGTATTTGGGGTCCCGGAAGGTGCGGTACAACCTGCGGACAGGGACGCATTACTGTGCTTCAGAACAGCTGGCGGCGGCCACTTATGAGTAGGGGTGTGACGATGCATCGATATAATGCTCTACGATTTGTTGGCATCGATGCTAAACGTAAACATCGATCTATATCGCCCGTTTTTGACCTCAGACATTAGACGCGACTTTATTTTGAAATCCAGTTCATTGTTGCTTGCTTCCTCTTTCCGGGAGCAGCGCGCGGCGTGTTGTGTTGTGAGCAGAGCAGGCACGTGAAAGGGGAGCCGACAACTACGCGGCTCCTGGGCTGGTGCTATGGCTAGTGTCCAAGAAGACAAGGACATTCGTTCCCCTTTGGGCTTCAAGTCATTCATTTGGAAGCACTTTGTAATTTCCTAAATAAAGAGTTTGCAGTACCTTGTTGATTTTGCGTATGAATTGTTATAAATCAGGATATTGTTCTATATTTATCGTAGAGCACTATATCGTGATGTATCGTGAATGAATCACAGCAGGCTTTAAGATATGAATTGTTATAAATCAGGATATTGTTCTATATCGATCGTAGAGCACTATACCGTGATGTATCGTGAATGAATCACAGCAGGCTTTAAGATATCGGCAAATATCGTATCGTGGTTCTTTGTATCGATATATCGTATCGTGACAAAACCCGCGATTTACACCCCTACTTATGAGGGGAAAAGAAACAATGGGCTTGAGGCCGCTGGCACGCGGGCACCTCAAACCTGCGCTTGGCACCCCACGAGCTGGACTTGTACTTTGCCTGCTTTGGACATGAACGGAGGGACTAAACAGTGACCTGATGATGAAGGGGCTGTTGACTTCCATCATGATGCGGCGTTCCGACAGGATGTGCTCCTGCTGCCTGGTGTCCAGAATGTGGCGCTTCTTCAACACTTTGAGGGCGAAGGAGCGCCCGGCGTCTCTCTTGAGCTGCACCTGAAGGCGACGCGGCCACACGTCACCACGCGTCGGCACCACGGCCGCCGGCGCGGGGACCCACCCACCATCTCCACGCGGCTGAAGCCACCCATGCCCAAGGTGCAGACCACGGCAAGGTCGTCGAGCGTCACGCCGGAGAAGAAGTCGTCCTCAGCCGGGCACCTGCGCACGTGCGTTAGTGCATCGTTGCCTCGAGGTCAATAGAGAGTTCGTCGGCGATGTACACCACTTACTTGGCTTTGACGTGCTCGTCGTCTCCCTGCTGGCGGTCCACTTCCTCTAAGCCGCCGATCAGCTGCTTGAAGGACCTGCGGAACAAAGGAGAGTGCCGTGAGGCAGCATGAACCCGACTGAGGAGCGGCCTCACTCCTTCAGATGATGTGGAAAACACACAAGGACGCCAAAGACTCTGTTTTTTAGGACTCTAAATATTCTTTTGATTTTGCTTTGTGTCGAGCAAGTTTCTGCAAGTTTCTGCCGCATTTGCTTCCGTGAAGGCATGACAGTGGCTGCTGGGATAAACAATGCACGATGTTTGCCTTGTCTGATGTGAAAGGATGGAACGTGGGAGGGGGGGGGGGGTTGTTGTAGCCTTTGCATTGCCTGTCTGGAAGAGGGGAATAATGACAGCTGGAGGGAAATGTTCATCTCGGATTCCCAGCCCTGGCCACCCCGGCTTCAAACCAAACCACCAATGCTCACTCTCTGTCTACCACCAGACAGGTGACGGCGCCCTCTGCTGTCACGCTGGCCGTACGCACATCTTCCCTACGAGACAGGAAAGGCAGCACGTTAAATGGATGGCGGGAAGGCACGGGCGACGGCGACGTGAACGGCGTAGCGCGCTTTCACCCTTTCAGCGCTTGCTCGCCAAACCAGTCGCCTTTGGACAGTGTCTTCACCGGCACCTGCTGACCACTGGGGGCGGTCTGCTGCCACACCGTCACCTGCACATGCTCACAAGTGAGATTTTGCACGAAGGAAGCCAAAAGTCATACCTTGTGAGGCCGTGCAAAGTAAAAGTGAGCAGACTTTGCCCAATCCACTTTGGCAGCGCACCTTACGGGCAGGCACGGAACGAGTAGAAAAGCTCACCTGCCCTTCACTAATAATGAAGAAGGTGTCTCCCGTGGCGCCCTGCCGGATGATGTAGTCGCCATTGCTATAGTGAGTCTGATGTGCGCAGACACACACACACACACACACACACGGGGGGTCAGATGACCAGAGAGTGACACGTGCAGGCGGGTCTGGACTCACCTCCTCCAGAACATCAGCCAGCTTGCTGAGAACGTCCTCTGGAAGGGCCTGGAAGGACGGAACGCTAGCGACAGGGAGACGCCACGTCATTTGGACGTCAGGCTGCTGCCATGTCACGACGTCAAGGTTACCTGCGCAGGAAGTCCGTGTACTGGGAATGCTTGATGAGGCCGGTCCTCATCATAATGGTCTGAAAGCCCTGGCGATCAATGGCCCACAACTTGATGTCAGTCAGAGCTGCACACACGCACATGTGCATGCGCGCACACGCACGCACGCACACGCACACACACACGCTGGAAGATGACGCCTGGACTCCGGTCCTAGCTTCAGGGGGCGCTGTCGTGTGCACTGTGGTGTACCCGTCACTGTAGCCGTGCGCGTGCAGTTGTACAAGATGGCGAGCTCGCCAAAGACTTTGCCGGGGCCGATGGTGCACAGCTTTTTGCCTTCTTTGCTCACCTCCACCATGCCCTCTGTGGACGGACGCAAAAGGGAAAACGGGAGCCGTGACTCGGAAGCAAAAGCTGCAGTGACCCACCCTCCAGAACAAAGACGCTAGATCCGTCGTCGCCCTCCTGGATGACGCAGCAGCCTTTGTCCAGGCTGGTGGGCCGCATGCAGTCCAAGATGGTGAGGATCTGGAAACGGGGCGGACGTCAAAGCGTGAGCAAAACAGACGCCAAGTGGGGGGTGAGGGTGGAGGTGTGGTGCGGGGGGGGGGGGGGGGGATTGGGGTCTTCTCACCTGTCCATGTTCCAGATGCTTCATGAAGTCATTGTCCATCAGCGCTCTCTGGATCAGCTCGCTGGACCTGCACGCAAACACACCCTGGCTCCAATGGGGCAGGCACCTTTCTCAGGGCCAGCCTTCTCGGTCTCCCACGACCCCGACAGAGAGGCAGCCTCGGCTTGAGGTAGGAAGCGTCGCCTCTGCGCAACACACACTCCTCACGGCTCTTTTTTTTTTTCACAGCGGAAAGGAATGGTCCGAACCGCAGATGTAACGATTGAAAAGAGTCTGCAAAACACAGAACAAAAATAACATAAGCTCACTCTTTGCTCTTGCAGTAGCTGGTGAGCGTGACGTCGGTGAGTCGGGCAGGATCCAGAGCGCTGGGTTCTGCCGATATGGCCTGTCTCTTGGTGCGCTGAGGCTCATCGAGTGACGGTGCTGGCATTGCTGGAGCGCCACCTGCTGGATGCAACAAAAAAAGGTGAAGAAAATGTTAAAAAAAAACATAACCTCCGCCCGGGCGGACTTCAACAGTTCAGTGACTCAGGAGAACGTTTTGTCACACCTGCGTCGGGTGTCTGTGCAGCGGCAGTATCGTCGGTGCCCGGCATCAAACTACGATGACGGTCCAGCTCGGCCCGCAAATGGCCAATCAGGAGATCTTTGGCATCCAGTTCTGACTCCAGCTCCTCAATCAGCGCGTCTCGCTCCGTCAGCTCCTCAATCTTCCGCTGCAACGCCACCTGCAGGTCACGCAGCATGCCGCCGCCTCTCTTTGTTGCCGCCATCAGCCGAGTGCTCGTGCCCTACAAGAAAGAGACTCTTTGTTGCCGCCATCAGCCTAGTGCCCGTGCCCTACAAGGAAGAGACTCGTGTGCAGTCAGACGCGCGCAGACGTGGTTGCACAGGTCAATCCACGGTTTCCATACAAAGGAGCTGATGAGGAGAGCTTAAGTGTGGCTCGGAATAAAACAACTTAGTGTAGGCGCAAAAATAATAATAATGCATTCAATTCATATAGTGTTTTTCAAGGATCCAAAGACGCTTCAATGCTCTGTCTGTTGGTTTTCATTCAGCCTGACCAATTCCGGCTTAAAAACAGCCCAGTTTGGTTCTAAATTGGACCAACCCAAGTACAGTGAAACCTTGGCTTACGAACATCTATGTATACTTGGCAACTTTTTGGGGTCTTCAGATGGTTTTCCCCCTCTGAGTCATTGTCTCCTTTTGTCCTCCCTCTATCGTTCACAGAGTCCTTTGACCATGTGTTGGTTGTTGGGTTTCACTTTCAAAGAGGACTAAGTAAAAAAAAAAAAGTTTTTTTAAAGAGGACGAAACAAACGCCTGCCTTACCTCCTTGTTGTGACTTCAGCACGCTTCTGGAATGAGGATTTGGAAGAATGTTCTGTCGGCGCGTCCTCGGATGAGCTACTCACACGTGCATGCGCACAGGTGACTTTGACAGCTCCTCCTCAGAAAAAAGAGAAAAAAAAGAGCAAAGAATCTGCCACAAATCTTTGCGTTGAAGAAACCGAAGAACTGTGAGCGAAACATTTAGCTTGTGTCAGAAGTCATCAAAGATACAAAGCGTGTATGATTTGGCAAAGGATAAACATATCAACCCACCCCGAACTATAGGCCTGGGACTGAGGTCCGCCACAAGCTCACACAACTTCATAGTACATACATTTGTGGTCGGTCACTCAACCGCGCAGAAGAAATAAATATCCTCCGAACCCGATGGTCGACTTTTGTGCGCTGTCTGCTCTGCCGCTAGGGGGCGGCCGCGCGGGAGGGCGAGCAACGAGTGTGCTCCGATTACTCGGACGAAGAAGGCTTCCGCAGACAAATAACATGGCGGCGCCCGAGAGCGGCGAGCAAGCGAGCCAATTGGAATTGTATCCTTGGATTGCAGTGATGTTGAAGCGTCGAGAGTTCTCTTTGCAGTTTCAGCCAAACTAGCAATAAGGTTATCGCGTCTCCGACGTCTCTGGGCCTGATTCTCCGCGAGCGAGCTTGGCTTCTTTCCTGAGCGCTGACGTCGAGTCACTCGCACACGTTTCCTTGACCCTCCCCTTTTCTAGCTCGCTGCAAGTTCCCTTCCAGTCGGCGCGCCAGGCCGCTGTGGCTCTGCGCTCGCTGAGTCCCGACCGCGAGCCCCGGCGATGAGGCGTCCGCAAGCGGCTGACGCTCGCCGGGAGTGTGCTCAGCGCGTGAGGAGCCTTCGCCCGGCCCCGCTGCCGTCGCCCGCACGCCCACCCGCCAGTGACCTCTTGTGACCTTTTCAGGAAGTGGCGTGCAGAGCAAGCTCGCGTCCTTCGCGTATCCGTCAACTCCTTCCTGGAGCACCTCGGCCTGGTCTTGGAGACCATGCGTGCCTTTCCCGCCGACGTCGGACAGGATCCTCACAGCGTTCTTGGTCGTCCACCTTCGATGGACACGCGAGGGCCCGCCTTCATGGAAAACTTCAGCGAGCCGATGCTGCGTTCTTGATTTAAAGTTTTTAGCGTTAAGCATGTTTATCCTTTTTTTTCCTAAGTTGATTTCATCGCGCGCTTGATTACTGGCGTCAGCTATTGCCCAAAATGTCGCCACGAGCTGCTGTAGACGCAAGGCAGCCAAGCCAGCGCTCCGTTGGTTTTGCTCTGACCATTGTGCTCGTCTGCGTTGGGGCAGGGTATTTTTGGTTCTTATTTAAATGTTTTTCCCCTGATCTCACGTGTGCTTCATGTGTAAATGTACGTATCATTTTGCTTTGAATAAAAACAGAAGTCGCCTGCCTTTTTCTTTTTTTTTCTGGTTTGCTTCCTTTGTTCAGTTTGTGTCAAAGTACAAATGAAATTGCAGGGGTGTGACGGACCTGCCGAACCGCAAAAGGTGACACCTGGCTTCACTTGAAGTGTCCTGCCGTTTCTTCCTTGGGTCCTTCCCCGTTTCCTTCCGTCCTGGATCAAAAGTCGTCGTCGTTGCAAATGTCCAAGTAGACGTCAAAGGCTTCTCGGTTGCAGTTTCCGTCGGGCGTGAAGACGTACTTGTGGAAGGTGCCGTCCACGCAGATGGCTGCCATAGAGAGCAAAGGAAATGTTAGAGGCAAAATGTGGCCGGTGCGCAGCAAACGACGACCCCTCCCTCGGACCGATGACGGAGTTGACGTTCTTGGATGTGTTCTTCCCGAAGGCGCAGATGCAGGCGCACTCGGCGGGCACGGTGAAGCTGGCCAGCGACCACTGGCTGTCCACGTACTGGCCGATGACGGGGCCCACCTTGCCCACGCGCGCCAACCTGGCAGGCGCACACGCACGTTGAAGAGGGAGTGGGCGAGGGAGCGGGGCGGCGGCCTTACGCGGAGCGGCGGTCTTACGCGGAGCGGCGGTTAAGTTTGGTGTCTTTCAGGGCGAAGATGCGGACCGTCCCTTTGTCACTGGATGCGCACAAGAAGGACGAGTCGTGACTGAAGTTGAGGCTGTGCAGGTGCGGGGAGGGGACATGGTCAGCGGTGAGCAAACCGACAATTAAAAAAAATAATAATAATAAGGGGGGGGGCACGCTTACCAGTAGAGCGTGGCGGGGTCGGTGCCTCGCCGCAGCTCCACCAGTTTGTCGCGGCTGCTGGTGTCAAAGAGGCGTATGAGCGTCCCCTTGCGAGAGGCCGAGGCGGCCACGCTTCCCGGCTGGTTGAGCGCCAGGCAGGCGATCTCGCTCTGGTGCGCGTTGATGGTGAACGGCGCCGACGACGTCCCGGGCTTGCTGTTGGACAGGTCCTGGAGGGCGGGAGCGGACTAATGACGGCGACGCAGGCTCTCCCGCGTACGCTTGGAAGTGTGAGGGGCAATTTACCGCCAGCTGCAGACTTCCACATTTGTGTCCCGGGAAAACCAGCAGCTGCTTGTCCAGACTCGGACACAAGTCGCACAGACCTGGTGGAAAAGCAGACGCTAATAAAAGGAAGCCGCGCGACTGACTGGCCGAGCGCTCGCTGGCTCACTCGCTCACCTTTGGGGTTGTCGCGCGTATTAAACTCAAAGAGCTTGAGCGGCTTGTCGGGTAAGCTGTACACATAGATCCTGTTCTTCAACACCATGACGATCCTGGGAGGAGGCAGCCCGCCAATTTGTTTGCTTTCAACGTTTGCGCTCCTCTCGGCCAGTTTAGCGAGCCGCCGCCACTCACTTGTCGTGTCGCATCCGGACCGCCAGCACCGGCTTGGTGAAGGTGAACTCCAGGACCAGCTTGTCTTTGGCGTCTCGGGAATCGCACGCGTCATCCCAGATCAGCACTGAAAAGTCACACCGGTTGGCTTCATGGTCGTGCTCGCCCAATTCAAAAGGCACCCACCGGATATCTCAGAGAACTTGGGGCTGACTCCGCCCCCGACCACGGCCAGCAGGTTGGAGCGATGCAGCATGGAGCACGACGCCACGCTGCCCACCTGCTCGTGATCTGCAAAGCAGACGGCGGGCCATGTTAGCAGGCGCCCGGCCAGCGCCGAGCAGCAAGACGCTCACCCAAGTGGCCCTTCTCCATCAAAGGCTCCACATTGTAAATGCGCACACCAGACTCCATGGAGCAGCAGAAACAACCTAAAAGCAAAGCAACGACTGTCACATCTCCAATCCGGTCATGCATTTAGGTCTATATATCAACCTATTTTAGATCTAAAAATCAACCTATTTTAGACGTCTATTTCTGGTCTATTTTAGATCTATAATTAAACCTATTTTAAACGTCTACTTTAGGTCTATAAATCAACCTAAGGGTCTATAAATCAACCTAATTTAGGCGTCTATTTTAGGTCTATATATCAACCTATTTTAGATCTAAAAATCAACCTATTTTAGACGTCTATTTCTGGTCTATAAATCGTCTATTTTAGGTCTATATATCAACCTATTTGAGATCTATAATTAAACCTATTTTAAACGTCTACTTTAGGTCTATAAATCAACCTAAGGGTCTATAAATCAACCTAATTTAGGCGTCTATTTTAGGTCTATATATCAACCTATTTTAGATCTAAAAATCAACCTATTTTAGACGTCTATTTCTGGTCTTTAAATCGTCTATTTTAGGTCTATATATCAACCTATTTTAGACGTCTATTTCTGGTCTATTTGAGATCTATAATTAAACCTATTTTAAACGTCTACTTTAGGTCTATAATTCAACCTAATTTAGGCGTCTATTTTAGGTCTATATATCAACCTATTTTAGATCTAAAAATCAACCTATTTTAGACGTCTATTTCTGGTCTATAAATCAACCTATTTTAGATCTATTTTAAACGTCTACTTTAGGTCTATAAATCAACCTAAGGGTCTATAAATCAACCTAATTTAGGCGTCTATTTTAGGTCTATATATCAACCTATTTTAGATCTAAAAATCGACCTATTTTAGACGTCTATTTCTGGTCTATAAATCAACCTATTTTAGATCTATTTTAAACGTCTACTTAAGGTCTATAAATCAACCTAAGGGTCTATAAATCAACCTAATCTAGGCGTCTATTTTAGGTCTATATATCAACCTATTTTAGATCTAAAAATCAACCTATTTTAGACGTCTATTTCTGGTCTATAAATCAACCTATTTTAGATCTATAAATAAACCTATTTTAAACGTCTACGTTAGGTTTATAAATCAACCTAAGGGTCTATAAATCAACCTAATCTAGGCGTCTATTTTAGGTCTATATATCAACCTATTTTAGATATAAAAATCAACCTATTTTAGACGTCTATTTCTGGTCTATTTGAGATCCATAATTAAACCTATTTTAAACGTCTACTTTAGGTCTATAAATCAACCTAAGGGTCTATAAATCAACCTAATCTAGGCGTCTATTTTAGGTCTATATATCAACCTATTTTAGATATAAAAATCAACCTATTTTAGACGTCTATTTCTGGTCTATAAATCAACCTATTTTAGATCTATAAATAAACCTATTTTAAACGTCTACGTTAGGTTTATAAATCAACCTAAGGGTCTATAAATCAACCTAATCTAGGCGTCTATTTTAGGTCTATATATCAACCTATTTTAGATATAAAAATCAACCTATTTTAGACGTCTATTTCTGGTCTATTTGAGATCCATAATTAAACCTATTTTAAACGTCTACTTTAGGTCTATAAATCAACCTATGGGTCTATAAATCAACCTAATCTAGGCGTCTATTTTAGGTCTATATATCAACCTATTTTAGATCTAAAAATCAACCTATTTTAGACGTCTATTTCTGGTCTATAAATCAACCTATTTTAGATCTATTTTAAACGTCTACTTTAGGTCTATAAATCAACCTAAGGGTCTATAAATCAACCTAATTTAGGCGTCTATTTTAGGTCTATATATCAACCTATTTTAGATCTAAAAATCAACCTATTTTAGACGTCTATTTCTGGTCTATAAATCAACCTATTTTAGATCTATTTTAAACGTCTACGTTAGGTCTATAAATCAACCTAAGGGTCTATAAATCAACCTAATCTAGGCGTCTATTTTAGGTCTATATATCAACCTATTTTAGATCTAAAAATCAACCTATTTTAGACGTCTATTTCTGGTCTATAAATCAACCTATTTTAGATCTATAAATAAACCTATTTTAAACGTCTACATTAGGTCTATAAATCAACCTAAGGGTCTATAAATCAACCTAATCTAGGCGTCTATTTTAGGTCTATATATCAACCTGTTTTAGATCTAAAAAATCAACCTATTTCAGATCTATAAATAAACCTATTTTAAACGTCTACTTTAGGTCTATAAATCAACCTAAGGGTCTATAAATCAACCTAATTTAGGCGTCTATTTTAGGTCTATATATCAACCTATTTTAGATCTAAAAATCAACCTATTTTAGACGTCTATTTCTGGTCTATAAATCAACCTATTTTAGATCTATAAATAAACCTATTTTAAACGTCTACGTTAGGTCTATAAATCAACCTAAGGGTCTATAAATCAACCTAATCTAGGCGTCTATTTTAGGTCTATATATCAACCTATTTTAGATCTAAAAAATCAACCTATTTTAGACGTCTATTTCTGGTCTATAAATCAACCTATTTTAGATCTATTTTAAACGTCTACTTTAGGTCTATAAATCAACCTAAGGGTCTATAAATCAACCTAATTTAGGCGTCTATTTTAGGTCTATATATCAACCTATTTTAGATCTAAAAATCAACCTATTTTAGACGTCTATTTCTGGTCTATAAATCAACCTATTTTAGATCTATAAATGAACCTATTTTAAACGTCTACGTTAGGTCTATAAATCAACCTAAGGGTCTATAAATGAACCTAATCTAGGCGTCTATTTTAGGTCTATATATCAACCTATTTTAGATCTAAAAAATCAACCTATTTTAGACGTCTATTTCTGGTCTATAAATCAACCTATTTTAGATCTATAAATAAACCTATTTTAAACGTCTACTTTAGGTCTATAAATCAACCTAAGGGTCTATAAATCAACCTAATTTAGGCGTCTATTTTAGGTCTATATATCAACCTATTTTAGATCTAAAAATCAACCTATTTTAGACGTCTATTTCTGGTCTATTTTAGATCTACAAATAAACCTATTTGAAACGTCTACTTTAGGTCTATAAATCAACCTAAGGGTCTATAAATCAACCTAATTTAGGCGTCTATTTTAGGTCTATATATCAACCTATTTTAGATCTAAAAATCAACCTATTTTAGACGTCTATTTCTGGTCTATTTTAGATCTACAAATAAACCTATTTGAAACGTCTACTTTAGGTCTATAAATCAACCTAAGGGTCTATAAATCAACCTAATTTAGGCGTCTATTTTAGATCTATATATCAACCTATTTTAGATCTAAAAATCAACCTATTTTAGACGTCTATTTCTGGTCTATTTTAGATCTACAAATAAACCTATTTTAAACGTCTACTTTAGGTCTATAAATCAACCTAAGGGTCTATAAATCAACCTAATTTAGGCGTCTATTTTAGGTCTATATATCAACCTATTTTAGATCTAAAAATCAACCTATTTTAGACGTCTATTTCTGGTCTATAAATCGTCTATTTTAGGTCTATATATCAACCTATTTTAGATCTAAAAATAAACTTATTTTAAACGTCTACTTTAGGTCTATAAATCAACCTAAGGGTCTATAAATCAACCTAATTTAGGCGTCTATTTTAGGTCTATATATCAACCTTTTTTAGACGTCTATTTCTGGTCTATAAATCGTCTATTTTAGGTCTATATATCAACCTATTTTAGACATCTATTTCTGGTCTATTTGAGATCTATAATTAAACCTATTTTAAACGTCTACTTTAGGTCTATAAATCAACCTAAGGGTCTATAAATCAACCTAATTTAGGCGTCTATTTTAGGTCTATATATCAACCTATTTTAGATCTAAAAATCAACCTATTTTAGACGTCTATTTCTGGTCTATAAATCAACCTATTTTAGATCTATTTTAAACGTCTACTTTAGGTCTATAAATCAACCTAAGGGTCTATAAATCAACCTAATTTAGGCGTCTATTTTAGGTCTATATATCAACCTATTTTAGATCTAAAAATCAACCTAATTTAGACGTCTATTTCTGGTCTATAAATCAACCTATTTCAGATCTATAAATAAACCTATTTTAAACGTCTACTTTAGGTCTATAAATCAACCTAAGGGTCTATAAATCAACCTAGTTTAGGCGTCTATTTTAGGTCTATATATCAACCTATTTTAGATCTAAAAATCAACCTATTTTAGACGTCTATTTCTGGTCTATAAATCAACCTATTTTAGATCTATAAATGAACCTATTTTAAACGTCTACGTTAGGTCTATAAATCAACCTAAGGGTCTATAAATCAACCTAATCTAGGCGTCTATTTTAGGTCTATAAATCAACCTAAGGGTCTATAAATCAACCTAATTTAGGTGTCTATTTTAGGTCTATATATCAACCTATTTTAGATCTAAAAATCAATCTATTCTAGACGTCTATTTCTGGTTTAAAAATTAACCTATTTTAGACGTCTATTTTTGGTTTAAAAATAAACCTTTTTTAGACGTCTATTTTTGGTTTAAAAATCAACCTATTTTAGACGTCTATTTTCGGTTTAAAAATCGACCTATTTTAGATGTCTATTCTTGGTTTAAAAATCAACCTATTTTAGACGTCTATTTTTTGTTTAAAAATCAACCTTTTTTAGACGTCTATTTCTGGTCTATAAATCAACCTATTTTAGATCTATTTTAAACGTCTACTGTAGGTCTATAAATCAACCTAAGGGTCTATAAATCAACCTAATTTAGGCGTCTATTTTAGGTCTATATATCAACCTATTTTAGATCTAAAAATCAACCTATTTTAGACGTCTATTTCTGGTCTATTTTAGATCTATAAATGAACCTATTTTAAACGTCTACTTTAGGTCTATAAATCAACCTAAGGGTCTATAAATCAACCTAATTTAGGCGTCTATTTTAGGTCTATATATCAACCTATTTTAGATCTAAAAATCAACCTATTTTAGACGTCTATTTCTGGTCTATAAATCGTCTATTTTAGGTCTATATATCAACCTATTTGAGATCTATAATTAAACCTATTTTAAACGTCTACTTTAGGTCTATAAATCAACCTAAGGGTCTATAAATCAACCTAATTTAGGCGTCTATTTTAGGTCTATATATCAACCTATTTTAGATCTAAAAATCAACCTATTTTAGATGTCTATTTCTGGTCTATAAATCGTCTATTTTAGGTCTATATATCAACCTATTTTAGATCTAAAAATCAACCTATTTTAGACGTCTATTTCTGGTCTATTTGAGATCTATAATTAAACCTATTTTAAACGTCTACTTTAGGTCTATAAATCAACCTAAGGGTCTATAAATCAACCTAATTTAGGCGTCTATTTTAGGTCTATATATCAACCTATTTTAGATCTAAAAATCAACCTATTTTAGACGTCTATTTCTGGTCTATAAATCAACCTATTTTAGATCTATAAATGAACCTATTTTAAACGTCTACGTTAGGTCTATAAATCAACCTAAGGGTCTATAAATCAACCTAATCTAGGCGTCTATTTTAGGTCTATATATCAACCTATTTTAGATTTAAAAAATCAACCTATTTTAGACGTCTATTTCTGGTCTATAAATCAACCTATTTTAGATCTATAAATAAACCTATTTTAAACGTCTACTTTAGGTCTATAAATCAACCTAAGGGTCTATAAAGCAACCTAATTTAGGCGTCTATTTTAGGTCTATATATCAACCTATTTTAGATCTAAAAATCAACCTATTTTAGACGTCTATTTCTGGTCTATTTTAGATCTACAAATAAACCTATTTGAAATGTCTACTTTAGGTCTATAAAACAACCTAAGGGTCTATAAATCAACCTAATTTAGGCGTCTATTTTAGGTCTATATATCCACCTATTTTAGATCTAAAAATCAACCTATTTTAGACTTCTATTTCTGGTCTATTTTAGATCTACAAATAAACCTATTTGAAACGTCTACTTTAGGTCTATAAATCAACCTAAGGGTCTTTAAATCAACCTAATTTAGGCGTCTATTTTAGGTCTATATATCAACCTATTTTAGATCTAAAAATCAACCTATTTTAGACGTCTATTTCTGGTCTATAAATCAACCTATTTCAGATCTATAAATAAACCTATTTTAAACGTCTACTTTAGGTCTATAAATCAACCTAAGGGTCTATAAATCAACCTAATTTAGGTGTCTATTTTAGGTCTATATATCAACCTATTTTAGATCTAAAAATCAACCCATTTTAGACGTCTATTTCTGGTTTAAAAATTAACCTATTTTAGACGTCTATTTTTGGTTTAAAAATCAACCTATTTTAGACGTCTATTTTTGGTCTAAAAATCAACCTTTTTTAGATGTCTATTTTTGGTTTAAAAATCAACCCATTTTAGACGTCTATTTTTGGTTTAAAAATCAACCTATTTTAGACGTCTATTTTTGGTTTAAAAATCAACCTATTTTAGACGTCTATTTTTTGTTTAAAAATCAACCTTTTTTAGACGTCTATTTTTGGTTTAAAATTCAACCTATTTAATACATCTATGTTTGGTTTAAAAATCAACCTTGTTTAGTCAATTTTGGGTTTAAAAATCAACTTTTTTTAAACGTCTATTTTTGGTCTGAAAATCAACTTATTTTTATCTTTATCAGTGGTACAGGAATAACCAATTCACATGTACGGATCAATATGCTTGTTAACCCCAAACAACTTCTGTGCATTATTTATACAACTTACGGCTTGTTCAGACTTCAAAATTCCGAAATATGATCATATTTAATATTTTTAATTTAGACGTCTAGTAAATTGAGCCAAGATCAAGATTTTGCGAATTAATAAGGGTTGGGAAACTTTGTTGAATGACCCTACCTCGACAGTTTAGTTTTGACTATTTTAGGTCTATAAATCAACCTATTTTAGGTCTATAAATCAACCTATTTTAGATCTATAAATAAACCTATTTTAAACATCTACTTTAGGTCTATAAATCAACCTAAGGGTCTATAAATCAACCTAATTTAGGCGTCTATTTTAGGTCTATAAATCAACCTATTTTAGATCTATTTTAAACGTCTACTTTAGGTCTATAAATAAACCTAAGGGTCTATAAATCAACCTAATTTAGGCGTCTATTTTAGGTCTATATATCAACCTATTTTAGATCTAAAAATCAACCTATTTTAGACGTCTATTTCTGGTCTATAAATCAACCTATTTTAGATCTATAAATAAACCTATTTTAAACGTCTACGTTAGGTCTATAAATCAACCTAAGGGTCTATAAATCAACCTAATCTAGGCGTCTATTTTAGGTCTATATATCAACCTATTTTAGATCTAAAAAATCAACCTATTTTAGACGTCTATTTCTGGTCTATAAATCAACCTATTTTAGATCTATTTTAAACGTCTACTTTAGGTTTATAAATCAACCTAAGGGTCTATAAATCAACCTAAGGGTCTATAAATCAACCTAATTTAGGCGTCTATTTTAGGTCTTTATATCAACCTATTTTAGATCTAAAAATCAACATATTTTAGACGTCTATTTCTGGTCTATAAATCAACCTATTTTAGATATATTTTAAACGTCTACTTTAGGTCTATAAATCAACCTGAGGGTCTATAAATCAACCTAATTTAGGCGTCTATTTTAGGTCTATATATCAACCTATTTTAGATCTAAAAATCAACCTATTTTAAACGTCTACTTTAGGTCTATAAATCAACCTAAGGGTCTATAAATCAACCTAATTTAGGCGTCTATTTTAGGTCTATATATCAACCTATTTTAGATCTAAAAATCAACCTATTTTAGACGTCTATTTCTGGTCTATTTTAGGTCTATAAATCAACCTAAGGGTCTATGAATCAACCTAATTTAGTCGTCTATTTTAGGTCTATATATCAACCTATTTTAGATCTAAAAATCAACCTATTTTAGACGTCTATTTCTGGTCTATAAATCAACCTATTTTAGATCTATTTTAAACGTCTACTTTAGGTCTATAAATCAACCTAAGGGTCTATAAATCAACCTAATTTAGGCGTCTATTTTAGGTCTATATATCAACCTATTTTAGATCTAAAAATCAACCTATTTTAGACGTCTATTTCTGGTCTATAAATCAACCTATTTTAGATCTATTTTAAACGTCTACTTTAGGTCTATAAATCAACCTAAGGGTCTATAAATCAACCTAATTTAGGCGTCTATTTTAGGTCTATATATCAACTTATTTTAGATCTAAAAATCAACCTATTTTAGACGTCTATTTCTGGTCTATTTTAGATCTATAAATAAACCTATTTTAAACGTCTACTTTAGGTCTATAAATCAACCTAAGGGTTTATAAATCAACCTAATTTAGGCGTCTATTTTAGGTCTATATATCAACCTATTTTAGATCTAAAAATCAACCTATTTTAGACGTCTATTTCTGGTCTATTTTAGGTCTATAAATCAACCTAAGGGTCTATTAATCAACCCAATTTAGGCGTCTATTTTAGGTCTATATATCAACCTATTTTAGATCTAAAAATCAACTTATTTTAGACGTCTATTTCTGGTCTATAAATCAACCTATTTTAGATCTATTTTAAACGTCTACTTTAGGTCTATAAATCAACCTAAGGGTCTATAAATCAACCTAATTTAGGCGTCTATTTTAGGTCTATATATCAACCTATTTTAGATCTAAAAATCAACCTATTTTAGACGTCTATTTCTGGTCTATTTTAGGTCTATAAATCAACCTAAGGGTCTATTAATCAACCCAATTTAGGCGTCTATTTTAGGTCTATATATCAACCTATTTTAGATCTAAAAATCAACTTATTTTAGACGTCTATTTCTGGTCTATAAATCAACCTATTTTAGATCTATTTTAAACGTCTACTTTAGGTCTATAAATCAACCTAAGGGTCTATAAATCAACCTAATTTAGGCGTCTATTTTAGGTCTATATATCAACCTTTTTTAGATCTAAAAATCAACCTATTTTAGACGTCTATTTCTGGTCTATTTTAGATCTATAAATAAACCTATTTTAAACGTATACTTTAGGTCTATAAATCAACCTAAGGGTTTATATATCAACCTAATTTAGGCGTCTATTTTAGGTCTATATATCAACCTATTTTAGATCTAAAAATCAACCTATTTTAGACGTCTATTTCTGGTCTATAAATTGTCTATTTTAGGTCTATATATCAACCTATTTTAGATCTAAAAATAAACCTATTTTAAACGTCTACTTTAGGTCTATAAATCAACCTAAGGGTCTATAAATCAACCTAATTTAGGCGTCTATTTTAGGTCTATATATCAACCTATTTTAGATCTAAAAATCAACCTATTTTAGACGTCTATTTCTGGTCTATAAATCAACCTATTTTAGATCTATTTTAAACGTCTACTTTAGGTCTATAAATCAACCTAAGGGTCTATAAATCAACCTAATTTAGGCGTCTATTTTAGGTCTATATATCAACCTATTTTAGATCTAAAAATCAACCTATTTTAGACGTCTATTTCTGGTCTATTTTAGATCTATAAATGAACCTATTTTATACGTCTACTTTAGGTCTATAAATAAACCTAAGGGTCTATAAATCAACCTAATTTAGGCGTCTATTTTAGGTCTATATATCAACCTATTTTAGATCTAAAAATCAACCTATTTTAGACGTCTATTTCTGGTCTATTTTAGATCTATAAATGAACCTATTTTATACGTCTACTTTAGGTCTATAAATCAACCTAAGGGTCTATAAATCAACCTAATTTAGGCGTCTATTTTAGGTCTATATATCAACCTATTTTAGATCTAAAAATCAACCTATTTTAGACGTCTATTTCTGGTCTATTTTAGATCTATAAATAAACCTATTTTAAACGTCTACTTTAGGTCTATAAATCAACCTAAGGGTCTATAAATCAACCTAATTTAGGCGTCTATTTTAGGTCTATATATCAACCTATTTTAGATCTAAAAATCAACCTATTTTAGACGTCTATTTCTGGTCTATTTTAGGTCTATAAATCAACCTAAGGGTCTATGAATCAACCTAATTTAGTCGTCTATTTTAGGTCTATATATCAACCTATTTTAGATCTAAAAATCAACCTATTTTAGACGTCTATTTCTGGTCTATAAATCAACCTATTTTAGATCTATTTTAAACGTCTACTTTAGGTCTATAAATCAACCTAAGGGTCTATAAATCAACCTAATTTAGGCGTCTATTTTAGGTCTATATATAAACCTATTTTAGATCTAAAAATCAACCTATTTTAGACGTCTATTTCTGGTCTATTTTAGATCTATAAATAAACCTATTTTAAACGTCTACTTTAGGTCTATAAATCAACCCAAGGGTTTATAAATCAACCTAATTTAGGCGTCTATTTTAGGTCTATATATCAACCTATTTTAGATCTAAAAATCAACCTATTTTAGACGTCTATTTCTGGTCTATAAATCGTCTATTTTAGGTCTATATATCAACCTATTTTAGATCTAAAAATAAACCTAGTTTAAACGTCTACTTTAGGTCTATAAATCAACCTAAGGGTCTATAAATCAACCTAATTTAGGCGTCTATTTCAGGTCTATATATCAACCTATTTTAGATCTAAAAATCAACCTATTTTAGACGTCTATTTCTGGTCTATAAATCAACCTATTTTAGATCTATAAATGAACCTATTTTAAACGTCTACGTTAGGTCTATAAATCAACCTAAGGGTCTATAAATCAACCTAATTTAGGCGTCTATTTTAGGTCTATATATCAACCTATTTTAGATCTAAAAATCAACCTATTTTAGACGTCTATTTCTGGTCTATAAATCAACCTATTTTAGATCTATAAATGAACCTATTTTAAACGTCTACGTTAGGTCTATAAATCAACCTAAGGGTCTATAAATCAACCTAATCTAGGCGTCTATTTTAGGTCTATATATCAACCTATTTTAGATCTAAAAAAATCAACCTATTTTAGACGTCTATTTCTGGTCTATAAATCAACCTATTTTAGATCTATTTTAAACGTCTACTTTAGGTCTATAAATCAACCTAAGGGTCTATAAATCAACCTAATTTAGGCGTCTATTTTAGGTCTATATATCAACCTATTTTAGATCTAAAAATCAACCTATTTTAGACGTCTATTTCTGGTCTATAAATCAACCTATTTTAGATCTATTTTAAACGTCTACTTTAGGTCTATAAATCAACCTAAGGGTCTATAAATCAACCTAATTTAGGCGTCTATTTTAGGTCTATATATCAACCTATTTTAGATCTAAAAATCAACCTATTTTAGACGTCTATTTCTGGTCTATTTTAGATCTATAAATGAACCTATTTTATACGTCTACTTTAGGTCTATAAATCAACCTAAGGGTCTATAAATCAACCTAATTTAGGCGTCTATTTTAGGTCTATATATCAACCTATTTTAGATCTAAAAATCAACCTATTTTAGACGTCTATTTCTGGTCTATAAATCAACCTATTTTAGATCTATAAATAAACCTATTTTAAACGTCTACGCTAGGTCTATAAATCAACCTAAGGGTCTATAAATCAACCTAATCTAGGCGTCTATTTTAGGTCTATATATCAACCTATTTTAGATCTAAAAAATCAACCTATTTTAGACATCTATTTCTGGTCTATAAATCAACCTATTTTAGATCTATAAATAAACCTATTTTAAACGTCTACTTTAGGTCTATAAATCAACCTAAGGGTCTATAAATCAACCTAATTTAGGTGTCTATTTTAGGTCTATATATCAACCTATTTTAGATCTAAAAATCAACCTATTTTAGACGTCTATTTCTGGTCTATTTTAGATCTATAAATAAACCTATTTTAAACGTCTACTTTAGGTCTATAAATCAACCTAAGGGTCTATAAATCAACCTAATTTAGGCGTCTATTTTAGGTCTATATATCAACCTATTTTAGATCTAAAAATCAACCTATTTTAGACGTCTATTTCTGGTCTACAAATCAACCTATTTTAGATATATTTTAAACGTCTACTTTAGGTCTATAAATCAACCTAAGGGTCTATAAATCAACCTAATTTAGGCGTCTATTGTAGGTCTATATATCAACCTATTTTAGATCTAAAAATCAACCTATTTTAGACGTCTATTTCTGGTCTATTTTAGATCTATAAATAAACCTATTTTAAACGTCTACTTTAGGTCTATAAATCAACCTAAGGGTTTATAAATCAACCTAATTTAGGCGTCTATTTTAGGTCTATATATCAACCTATTTTAGATCTAAAAATCAACCTATTTTAGACGTCTATTTCTGGTCTATTTTAGGTCTATAAATCAACCTAAGGGTCTATTAATCAACCCAATTTAGGCGTCTATTTTAGGTCTATATATCAACCTATTTTAGATCTAAAAATCAACTTATTTTAGATCTATTTTAAACGTCTACTTTAGGTCTATAAATCAACCTAAGGGTCTATATATCAACCTATTTTAGATCTAAAAATCAACCTATTTTAGACGTCTATTTCTGGTCTATTTTAGATCTATAAATGAACCTATTTTATACGTCTACTTTAGGTCTATAAATCAACCTAAGGGTCTATAAATCAACCTAATTTAGGCGTCTATTTTAGGTCTATATATCAACCTATTTTAGATCTAAAAATCAACCTATTTTAGACGTCTATTTCTGGTCTATTTTAGATCTATAAATAAACCTATTTTAAACGTCTACTTTAGGTCTATAAATCAACCTAAGGGTTTATAAATCAACCTAATTTAGGCGTCTATTTTAGGTCTATATATCAACCTATTTTAGATCTAAAAAAATCAACCTATTTTAGACGTCTATTTCTGGTCTATAAATCAACCTATTTTAGATCTATTTTAAACGTCAACTTTAGGTCTATAAATCAACCTAAGGGTCTATAAATCAACCTAATTTAGGCGTCTATTTTAGGTCTATATATCAACCTATTTTAGATCTAAAAATCAACCTATTTTAGACGTCTATTTCTGGTCTATAAATCAACCTATTTTAGATCTATTTTAAACGTCTACTTTAGGTCTATAAATCAACCTAAGGGTCTATAAATCAACCTAATTTAGGCGTCTATTTTAGGTCTATATATCAACCTATTTTAGATCTAAAAATCAACCTATTTTAGACGTCTATTTCTGGTCTATTTTAGATCTATAAATGAACCTATTTTATACGTCTACTTTAGGTCTATAAATCAACCTAAGGGTCTATAAATCAACCTAATTTAGGCGTCTATTTTAGGTCTATATATCAACCTATTTTAGATCTAAAAATCAACCTATTTTAGACGTCTATTTCTGGTCTATTTTAGATCTATAAATGAACCTATTTTATACGTCTACTTTAGGTCTATAAATCAACCTAAGGGTCTATAAATCAACCTAATTTAGGCGTCTATTTTAGGTCTATATATCAACCTATTTTAGATCTAAAAATCAACCTATTTTAGACGTCTATTTCTGGTCTATAAATCAACCTATTTTAGATCTATAAATAAACCTATTTTAAACGTCTACTTTAGGTCTATAAATCAACCTAAGGGTCTATAAATCAACCTAATTTAGGTGTCTATTTTAGGTCTATATATCAACCTATTTTAGATCTAAAAATCAACCTATTTTAGACGTCTATTTCTGGTCTATTTTAGATCTATAAATAAACCTATTTTAAACGTCTACTTTAGGTCTATAAATCAACCTAAGGGTCTATAAATCAACCTAATTTAGGCGTCTATTTTAGGTCTATATATCAACCTATTTTAGATCTAAAAATCAACCTATTTTAGACGTCTATTTCTGGTCCATAAATCAACCTATTTTAGATATATTTTAAACGTCTACTTTAGGTCTATAAATCAACCTAAGGGTCTATAAATCAACCTAATTTAGGCGTCTATTTTAGGTCTATATATCAACCTATTTTAGATCTAAAAATCAACCTATTTTAGACGTCTATTTCTGGTCTATTTTAGATCTATAAATAAACCTATTTTAAACGTCTACTTTAGGTCTATAAATCAACCTAAGGGTCTATAAATCAACCTAATTTAGGCGTCTATTTTAGGTCTATATATCAACCTATTTTAGATCTAAAAATCAACCTATTTTAGACGTCTATTTCTGGTCTATTTTAGGTCTATAAATCAACCTAAGGGTCTATTAATCAACCCAATTTAGGCGTCTATTTTAGGTCTATATATCAACCTATTTTAGATCTAAAAATCAACTTATTTTAGACGTCTATTTCTGGTCTATAAATCAACCTATTTTAGATCTATTTTAAACGTCTACTTTAGGTCTATAAATCAACCTAAGGGTCTATAAATCAACCTAATTTAGGCGTCTATTTTAGGTCTATATATCAACAAAAATAAACCTATTTTAAACGTCTACTTTAGGTGTATAAATCAACCTAAGGGTTTATAAATCAACCTAATTTAGGCGTCTATTTTAGGTCTATATATCAACCTATTTTAGATCTAAAAATCAACCTATTTTAGACGTCTATTTCTGGTCTATAAATCGTCTATTTTAGGTCTATATATCAACCTATTTTAGATCTAAAAATAAACCTATTTTAAACGTCTACTTTAGGTCTATAAATCAACCTAAGGGTCTATAAATCAACCTAATTTAGGCGTCTATTTTAGGTCTATATATCAACCTATTTTAGATCTAAAAATCAACCTATTTTAGACGTCTATTTCTGGTCTATAAATCAACCTATTTTAGATCTATAAATGAACCTATTTTAAACGTCTACGTTAGGTCTATAAATCAACCTAAGGGTCTATAAATCAACCTAATTTAGGCGTCTATTTTAGGTCTATATATCAACCTATTTTAGATCTAAAAATCAACCTATTTTAGACGTCTATTTCTGGTCTATAAATCAACCTATTTTAGATCTATAAATGAACCTATTTTAAACGTCTACGTTAGGTCTATAAATCAACCTAAGGGTCTATAAATCCACCTAATCTAGGCGTCTATTTTAGGTCTATATATCAACCTATTTTAGATCTAAAAAAATCAACCTATTTTAGACGTCTATTTCTGGTCTATAAATCAACCTATTTTAGATCTATTTTAAACGTCTACTTTAGGTCTATAAATCAACCTAAGGGTCTATAAATCAACCTAATTTAGGCGTCTATTTTAGGTCTATATATCAACCTATTTTAGATCTAAAAATCAACCTATTTTAGACGTCTATTTCTGGTCTATAAATCAACCTATTTTAGATCTATTTTAAACGTCTACTTTAGGTCTATAAATCAACCTAAGGGTCTATAAATCAACCTAATTTAGGCGTCTATTTTAGGTCTATATATCAACCTATTTTAGATCTAAAAATCAACCTATTTTAGACGTCTATTTCTGGTCTATTTTAGATCTATAAATGAACCTATTTTATACGTCTACTTTAGGTCTATAAATCAACCTAAGGGTCTATAAATCAACCTAATTTAGGCGTCTATTTTAGGTCTATATATCAACCTATTTTAGATCTAAAAATCAACCTGTTTTAGACGTCTATTTCTGGTCTATAAATCAACCTATTTTAGATCTATAAATAAACCTATTTTAAACGTCTACGTTAGGTCTATAAATCAACCTAAGGGTCCATAAATCAACCTAATCTAGGCGTCTATTTTAGGTCTATATATCAACCTATTTTAGATCTAAAAAATCAACCTATTTTAGACATCTATTTCTGGTCTATAAATCAACCTATTTTAGATCTATAAATAAACCTATTTTAAACGTCTACTTTAGGTCTATAAATCAACCTAAGGGTCTATAAATCAACCTAATTTAGGTGTCTATTTTAGGTCTATATATCAACCTATTTTAGATCTAAAAATCAACCTATTTTAGACGTCTATTTCTGGTCTATTTTAGATCTATAAATAAACCTATTTTAAACGTCTACTTTAGGTCTATAAATCAACCTAATGGTCTATAAATCAACCTAATTTAGGCGTCTATTTTAGGTCTATATATCAACCTATTTTAGATCTAAAAATCAACCTATTTTAGACATCTATTTCTGGTCTATAAATCAACCTATTTTAGATATATTTTAAACGTCTACTTTAGGTCTATAAATCAACCTAAGGGTCTATAAATCAACCTAATTTAGGCGTCTATTTTAGGTCTATATATCAACCTATTTTAGATCTAAAAATCAACCTATTTTAGACGTCTATTTCTGGTCTAATTTAGATCTATAAATAAACCTATTTTAAACGTCTACTTTAGGTCTATAAATCAACCTAAGGGTCTATAAATCAACCTAATTTAGGCGTCTATTTTAGGTCTATATATCAACCTATTTTAGATCTAAAAATCAACCTATTTTAGACGTCTATTTCTGGTCTATTTTAGGTCTATAAATCAACCTAAGGGTCTATTAATCAACCCAATTTAGGCGTCTATTTTAGGTCTATATATCAACCTATTTTAGATCTAAAAATCAACTTATTTTAGACGTCTATTTCTGGTCTATAAATCAACCTATTTTAGATCTATTTTAAACGTCTACTTTAGGTCTATAAATCAACCTAAGGGTCTATAAATCAACCTAATTTAGGCGTCTATTTTAGGTCTATATATCAACCTTTTTTAGATCTAAAAATCAACCTATTTTAGACGTCTATTTCTGGTCTATTTTAGATCTATAAATAAACCTATTTTAAAGGTCTACTTTAGGTCTATAAATCAACCTAAGGGTTTATAAATCAACCTAATTTAGGCGTCTATTTTAGGTCTATATATCAACCTATTTTAGATCTAAAAATCAACCTATTTTAGACGTCTATTTCTGGTCTATAAATCGTCTATTTTAGGTCTATATATCAACCTATTTTAGATCTAAAAATAAACCTATTTTAAACGTCTACTTTAGGTCTATAAATCAACCTAAGGGTCTATAAATCAACCTAATTTAGGCGTCTATTTTAGGTCTATATATCAACCTATTTTAGATCTAAAAATCAACCTATTTTAGACGTCTATTTCTGGTCTATAAATCAACCTATTTTAGATCTATAAATGAACCTATTTTAAACGTCTACGTTAGGTCTATAAATCAACCTAAGGGTCTATAAATCAACCTAATTTAGGCGTCTATTTTAGGTCTATATATCAACCTATTTTAGATCTAAAAATCAACCTATTTTAGACGTCTATTTCTGGTCTATTTTAGATCTATAAATAAACCTATTTTAAACGTCTACTTTAGGTCTATAAATCAACCTAAGGGTCTATAAATCAACCTAATTTAGGCGTCTATTTTAGGTCTATATATCAACCTATTTTAGATCTAAAAATCAACCTATTTTAGACGTCTATTTCTGGTCTATTTTAGGTCTATAAATCAACCTAAGGGTCTATGAATCAACCTAATTTAGTCGTCCATTTTAGGTCTATATATCAACCTATTTTAGATCTAAAAATCAACCTATTTTAGACGTCTATTTCTGGTCTATAAATCAACCTATTTTAGATCTATTTTAAACGTCTACTTTAGGTCTATAAATCAACCTAAGGGTCTATAAATCAACCTAATTTAGGCGTCTATTTTAGGTCTATATATAAACCTATTTTAGATCTAAAAATCAACCTATTTTAGACGTCTATTTCTGGTCTATTTTAGATCTATAAATAAACCTATTTTAAACGTCTACTTTAGGTCTATAAATCAACCCAAGGGTCTATAAATCAACCTAATTTAGGCGGCTATTTTAGGTCTATATATCAACCTATTTTAGATCTAAAAATCAACCTATTTTAGACGTCTATTTCTGGTCTATAAATCGTCTATTTTAGGTCTATATATCAACCTATTTTAGATCTAAAAATAAACCTATTTTAAACGTCTACTTTAGGTCTATAAATCAACCTAAGGGTCTATAAATCAACCTAATTTAGGCGTCTATTTTAGGTCTATATATCAACCTATTTTAGATCTAAAAATCAACCTATTTTAGACGTCTATTTCTGGTCTATAAATCAACCTATTTTAGATCTATAAATGAACCTATTTTAAACGTCTACGTTAGGTCTATAAATCAACCTAAGGGTCTATAAATCAACCTAATTTAGGCGTCTATTTTAGGTCTATATATCAACCTATTTTAGATCTAAAAATCAACCTATTTTAGACGTCTATTTCTGGTCTATAAATCAACCTATTTTAGATCTATAAATGTACCTATTTTAAACGTCTACGTTAGGTCTATAAATCAACCTAAGGGTCTATAAATCAACCTAATCTAGGCGTCTATTTTAGGTCTATATATCAACCTATTTTAGATCTAAAAAAATCAACCTATTTTAGACGTCTATTTCTGGTCTATAAATCAACCTATTTTAGATCTATTTTAAACGTCTACTTTAGGTCTATAAATCAACCTAAGGGTCTATAAATCAACCTAATTTAGGCGTCTATTTTAGGTCTATATATCAACCTATTTTAGATCTAAAAATCAACCTATTTTAGACGTCTATTTCTGGTCTATAAATCAACCTATTTTAGATCTATTTTAAACGTCTACTTTAGGTCTATAAATCAACCTAAGGGTCTATAAATCAACCTAATTTAGGCGTCTATTTTAGGTCTATATATCAACCTATTTTAGATCTAAAAATCAACCTATTTTAGACGTCTATTTCTGGTCTATTTTAGATCTATAAATTAACCTATTTTATACGTCTACTTTAGGTCTATAAATCAACCTAAGGGTCTATAAATCAACCTAATTTAGGCGTTTATTTTAGGTCTATATATCAACCTATTTTAGATCTAAAAATCAACTTATTTTAGACGTCTATTTCTGGTCTATAAATCAACCTATTTTAGATCTATTTTAAACGTCTACTTTAGGTCTATAAATCAACCTAAGGGTCTATAAATCAACCTAATTTAGGCGTCTATTTTAGGTCTATATATCAACCTATTTTAGATCTAAAAATCAACCTATTTTAGACGTCTATTTCTGGTCTATTTTAGGTCTATAAATAAACCTATTTTAAACGTCTACTTTAGGTCTATAAATCAACCTAAGGGTCTATAAATCAACCTAATTTAGGCGTCTATTTTAGGTCTATATATCAACCTATTTTAGATCTAAAAATCAACCTATTTTAGACGTCTATTTCTGGTCTATTTTAGGTCTATAAATCAACCTAAGGTTCTATTAATCAACCCAATTTAGGCGTCTATTTTAGGTCTATATATCAACCTATTTTAGATCTAAAAATCAACTTATTTTAGACGTCTATTTCTGGTCTATAAATCAACCTATTTTAGATCTATTTTTAACGTCTACTTTAGGTCTATAAATAAACCTAAGGGTCTATAAATCAACCTAATTTAGGCGTCTATTTTAGGTCTATATATCAACCTATTTTAGATCTAAAAATCAACCTATTTTAGACGTCTATTTCTGGTCTATAAATCAACCTATTTTAGATCTATTTTAAACGTCTACTTTAGGTCTATAAATCAACCTAAGGGTCTATAAATCAACCTAATTTAGGCGTCTATTTTAGGTCTATATATCAACCTATTTTAGATCTAAAAATCAACCTATTTTAGACGTCTATTTCTGGTCTATTTTAGATCTATAAATGAACCTATTTTATACGTCTACTTTAGGTCTATAAATCAACCTAAGGGTCTATAAATCAACCTAATTTAGGCGTTTATTTTAGGTCTATATATCAACCTATTTTAGATCTAAAAATCAACCTATTTTAGACGACTATTTCTGGTCTATAAATCAACCTATTTTAGATCTATAAATAAACCTATTTTAAACGTCTACGTTAGGTCTATAAATCAACCTAAGGGTCTATAAATCAACCTAATCTAGGCGTCTATTTTAGGTCTATATATCAACCTATTTTAGATCTAAAAAATTAACCTATTTTAGACATCTATTTCTCGTCTATAAATCAACCTATTTTAGATCTATAAATAAACCTATTTTAAACGTCTACTTTAGGTCTATAAATCAACCTAAGGGTCTATAAATCAACCTAATTTAGGTGTCTATTTTAGGTCTATATATCAACCTATTTTAGATCTAAAAATCAACCTATTTTAGACGTCTATTTCTGGTCTATTTTAGATCTATAAATAAACCTATTTTAAACGTCTACTTTAGGTCTATAAATCAACCTAAGGGTCTATAAATCAACCTAATTTAGGCGTCTATTTTAGGTCTATATATCAACCTATTTTAGATCTAAAAATCAACCTATTTTAGACGTCTATTTCTGGTCTATAAATCAACCTATTTTAGATATATTTTAAACGTCTACTTTAGGTCTATAAATCAACCTAAGGGTCTATAAATCAACCTAATTTAGGCGTCTATTTTAGGTCTATATATCAACCCATTTTAGATCTAAAAATCAACCTATTTTAGACGTCTATTTCTGGTCTATTTTAGATCTATAAATAAACCTATTTTAAACGTCTACTTTAGGTCTATAAATCAACCTAAGGGTCTATAAATCAACCTAATTTAGGCGTCTATTTTAGGTCTATATATCAACCTATTTTAGATCTAAAAATCAACCTATTTTAGACGTCTATTTCTGGTCTATTTTAGGTCTATAAATCAACCTAAGGGTCTATTAATCAACCCAATTTAGGCGTCTATTTTAGGTCTATATATCAACCTATTTTAGATCTAAAAATCAACTTATTTTAGACGTCTATTTCTGGTCTATAAATCAACCTATTTTAGATCTATTTTAAACGTCTACTTTAGGTCTATAAATCAACCTAAGGGTCTATAAATCAACCTAATTTAGGCGTCTATTTTAGGTCTATATATCAACCTATTTTAGATCTAAAAATCAACCTATTTTAGACGTCTATTTCTGGTCTATTTTAGATCTATAAATAAACCTATTTTAAACGTCTACTTTAGGTCTATAAATCAACCTAAGGGTCTATAAATCAACCTAATTTAGGCGTCTATTTTAGGTCTATATATCAACCTATTTTAGATCTAAAAATCAACCTATTTTAGACGTCTATTTCTGGTCTATAAATCAACCTATTTTAGATCTATTTTAAACGTCAACTTTAGGTCTATAAATCAACCTAAGGGTCTATAAATCAACCTAATTTAGGCGTCTATTTTAGGTCTATATATCAACCTATTTTAGATCTAAAAATCAACCTATTTTAGACGTCTATTTCTGGTCTATAAATCAACCTATTTTAGATCTATTTTAAACGTCTACTTTAGGTCTATAAATCAACCTAAGGGTCTATAAATCAACCTAATTTAGGCGTCTATTTTAGGTCTATATATCAACCTATTTTAGATCTAAAAATCAACCTATTTTAGACGTCTATTTCTGGTCTATTTTAGATCTATAAATGAACCTATTTTATACGTCTACTTTAGGTCTATAAATCAACCTAAGGGTCTATAAATCAACCTAATTTAGGCGTCTATTTTAGGTCTATATATCAACCTATTTTAGATCTAAAAATCAACCTATTTTAGACGTCTATTTCTGGTCTATAAATCAACCTATTTTAGATCTATAAATAAACCTATTTTAAACGTCTACGTTAGGTCTATAAATCAACCTAAGGGTCTATAAATCAACCTAATCTAGGCGTCTATTTTAGGTCTATATATCAACCTATTTTAGATCTAAAAAATCAACCTATTTTAGACATCTATTTCTGGTCTATAAATCAACCTATTTTAGATCTATAAATAAACCTATTTTAAACGTCTACTTTAGGTCTATAAATCAACCTAAGGGTCTATAAATCAACCTAATTTAGGTGTCTATTTTAGGTCTATATATCAACCTATTTTAGATCTAAAAATCAACCTATTTTAGACGTCTATTTCTGGTCTATTTTAGATCTATAAATAAACCTATTTTAAACGTCTACTTTAGGTCTATAAATCAACCTAAGGGTCTATAAATCAACCTAATTTAGGCGTCTATTTTAGGTCTATATATCAACCTATTTTAGATCTAAAAATCAACCTATTTTAGACGTCTATTTCTGGTCTATTTTAGGTCTATAAATCAACCTAAGGGTCTATGAATCAACCTAATTTAGGCGTCTATTTTAGGTCTATATATCAACCTATTTTAGATCTAAAAATCAACCTATTTTAGACGTCTATTTCTGGTCTATAAATCAACCTATTTTAGATCTATTTTAAACGTCTACTTTAGGTCTATAAATCAACCTAAGGGTCTATAAATCAACCTAATTTAGGCGTCTATTTTAGGTCTATATATCAACCTATTTTAGATCTAAAAATCAACCTATTTTAGACGTCTATTTCTGGTCTATTTTAGATCTATAAATAAACCTATTTTAAACGTCTACTTTAGGTCTATAAATCAACCTAAGGGTTTATAAATCAACCTAATTTAGGCGTCTATTTTAGGTCTATATATCAACCTATTTTAGATCTAAAAATCAACCTATTTTAGACGTCTATTTCTGGTCTATAAATCGTCTATTTTAGGTCTATATATCAACCTATTTTAGATCTAAAAATAATCCTATTTTAAACGTCTACTTTAGGTCTATAAATCAACCTAAGGGTCTATAAATCAACCTAATTTAGGCGTCTATTTTAGGTCTATATATCAACCTATTTTAGATCTAAAAATCAACCTATTTTAGACGTCTATTTCTGGTCTATTTTAGATCTATAAATGAACCTATTTTATACGTCTACTTTAGGTCTATAAATCAACCTAAGGGTCTATAAATCAACCTAATTTAGGCGTCTATTTTAGGTCTATATATCAACCTATTTTAGATCTAAAAATCAACCTATTTTAGACGTCTATTTCTGGTCTATAAATCAACCTATTTTAGATCTATAAATAAACCTATTTTAAACGTCTACTTTAGGTCTATAAATCAACCTAAGGGTCTATAAATCAACCTAATTTAGGCGTCTATTTTAGGTCTTTATATCAACCTATTTTAGATCTAAAAATCAACATATTTTAGACGTCTATTTCTGGTCTATAAATTAACCTATTTTAGATATATTTTAAACGTCTACTTTAGGTCTATAAATCAACCTGAGGGTCTATAAATCAACCTAATTTAGGCGTCTATTTTAGGTCTATATATCAACCTATTTTAGATCTAAAAATCAACCTATTTTAGACGTCTATTTCTGGTCTATTTTAGATCTATAAATAAACCTATTTTAAACGTCTACTTTAGGTCTATAAATCAACCTAAGGGTCTATAAATCAACCTAATTTAGGCGTCTATTTTAGGTCTATATATCAACCTATTTTAGATCTAAAAATCAACCTATTTTAGACGTCTATTTCTGGTCTATTTTAGGTCTATAAATCAACCTAAGGGTCTATGAATGAACCTAATTTAGTCGTCTATTTTAGGTCTATATATCAACCTATTTTAGATCTAAAAATCAACCTATTTTAGACGTCTATTTCTGGTCTATAAATCAACCTATTTTAGATCTATTTTAAACGTCTACTTTAGGTCTATAAATCAACCTAAGGGTCTATAAATCAACCTAATTTAGGCGTCTATTTTAGGTCTATATATCAACCTATTTTAGATCTAAAAATCAACCTATTTTAGACGTCTATTTCTGGTCTATAAATCAACCTATTTTAGATCTATTTTAAACGTCTACTTTAGGTCTATAAATCAACCTAAGGGTCTATAAATCAACCTAATTTAGGCGTCTATTTTAGGTCTATATATCAACTTATTTTAGATCTAAAAATCAACCTATTTTAGACGTCTATTTCTGGTCTATTTTAGATCTATAAATAAACCCATTTTAAACGTCTACTTTAGGTCTATAAATCAACCTAAGGGTTTATAAATCAACCTAATTTAGGCGTCTATTTTAGGTCTATATATCAACCTATTTTAGATCTAAAAATCAACCTATTTTAGACGTCTATTTCTGGTCTATTTTAGGTCTATAAATCAACCTAAGGGTCTATTAATCAACCCAATTTAGGCGTCTATTTTAGGTCTATATATCAACCTATTTTAGATCTAAAAATCAACTTATTTTAGACGTCTATTTCTGGTCTATAAATCAACCTATTTTAGATCTATTTTAAACGTCTACTTTAGGTCTATAAATCAACCTAAGGGTCTATAAATCAACCTAATTTAGGCGTCTATTTTAGGTCTATATATCAACCTATTTTAGATCTAAAAATCAACCTATTTTAGACGTCTATTTCTGGTCTATTTTAGGTCTATAAATCAACCTAAGGGTCTATTAATCAACCCAATTTAGGCGTCTATTTTAGGTCTATATATCAACCTATTTTAGATCTAAAAATCAACTTATTTTAGACGTCTATTTCTGGTCTATAAATCAACCTATTTTAGATCTATTTTAAACGTCTACTTTAGGTCTATAAATCAACCTAAGGGTCTATAAATCAACCTAATTTAGGCGTCTATTTTAGGTCTATATATCAACCTATTTTAGATCTAAAAATCAACCTATTTTAGACGTCTATTTCTGGTCTATTTTAGGTCTATAAATCAACCTAAGGGTCTATTAATCAACCCAATTTAGGCGTCTATTTTAGGTCTATATATCAACCTATTTTAGATCTAAAAATCAACTTATTTTAGACGTCTATTTCTGGTCTATAAATCAACCTATTTTAGATCTATTTTAAACGTCTACTTTAGGTCTATAAATCAACCTAAGGGTCTATAAATCAACCTAATTTAGGCGTCTATTTTAGGTCTATATATCAACCTTTTTTAGATCTAAAAATCAACCTATTTTAGACGTCTATTTCTGGTCTATTTTAGATCTATAAATAAACCTATTTTAAACGTATACTTTAGGTCTATAAATCAACCTAAGGGTTTATATATCAACCTAATTTAGGCGTCTATTTTAGGTCTATATATCAACCTATTTTAGATCTAAAAATCAACCTATTTTAGACGTCTATTTCTGGTCTATAAATTGTCTATTTTAGGTCTATATATCAACCTATTTTAGATCTAAAAATAAACCTATTTTAAACGTCTACTTTAGGTCTATAAATCAACCTAAGGGTCTATAAATCAACCTAATTTAGGCGTCTATTTTAGGTCTATATATCAACCTATTTTAGATCTAAAAATCAACCTATTTTAGACGTCTATTTCTGGTCTATAAATCAACTTATTTTAGATCTATTTTAAACGTCTACTTTAGGTCTATAAATCAACCTAAGGGTCTATAAATCAACCTAATTTAGGCGTCTATTTTAGGTCTATATATCAACCTATTTTAGATCTAAAAATCAACCTATTTTAGACGTCTATTTCTGGTCTATTTTAGATCTATAAATGAACCTATTTTATACGTCTACTTTAGGTCTATAAATAAACCTAAGGGTCTATAAATCAACCTAATTTAGGCGTCTATTTTAGGTCTATATATCAACCTATTTTAGATCTAAAAATCAACCTATTTTAGACGTCTATTTCTGGTCTATTTTAGATCTATAAATGAACCTATTTTATACGTCTACTTTAGGTCTATAAATCAACCTAAGGGTCTATAAATCAACCTAATTTAGGCGTCTATTTTAGGTCTATATATCAACCTATTTTAGATCTAAAAATCAACCTATTTTAGACGTCTATTTCTGGTCTATTTTAGATCTATAAATAAACCTATTTTAAACGTCTACTTTAGGTCTATAAATCAACCTAAGGGTCTATAAATCAACCTAATTTAGGCGTCTATTTTAGGTCTATATATCAACCTATTTTAGATCTAAAAATCAACCTATTTTAGACGTCTATTTCTGGTCTATTTTAGGTCTATAAATCAACCTAAGGGTCTATGAATCAACCTAATTTAGTCGTCTATTTTAGGTCTATATATCAACCTATTTTAGATCTAAAAATCAACCTATTTTAGACGTCTATTTCTGGTCTATAAATCAACCTATTTTAGATCTATTTTAAACGTCTACTTTAGGTCTATAAATCAACCTAAGGGTCTATAAATCAACCTAATTTAGGCGTCTATTTTAGGTCTATATATAAACCTATTTTAGATCTAAAAATCAACCTATTTTAGACGTCTATTTCTGGTCTATTTTAGATCTATAAATAAACCTATTTTAAACGTCTACTTTAGGTCTATAAATCAACCCAAGGGTTTATAAATCAACCTAATTTAGGCGTCTATTTTAGGTCTATATATCAACCTATTTTAGATCTAAAAATCAACCTATTTTAGACGTCTATTTCTGGTCTATAAATCGTCTATTTTAGGTCTATATATCAACCTATTTTAGATCTAAAAATAAACCTAGTTTAAACGTCTACTTTAGGTCTATAAATCAACCTAAGGGTCTATAAATCAACCTAATTTAGGCGTCTATTTCAGGTCTATATATCAACCTATTTTAGATCTAAAAATCAACCTATTTTAGACGTCTATTTCTGGTCTATAAATCAACCTATTTTAGATCTATAAATGAACCTATTTTAAACGTCTACGTTAGGTCTATAAATCAACCTAAGGGTCTATAAATCAACCTAATTTAGGCGTCTATTTTAGGTCTATATATCAACCTATTTTAGATCTAAAAATCAACCTATTTTAGACGTCTATTTCTGGTCTATAAATCAACCTATTTTAGATCTATAAATGAACCTATTTTAAACGTCTACGTTAGGTCTATAAATCAACCTAAGGGTCTATAAATCAACCTAATCTAGGCGTCTATTTTAGGTCTATATATCAACCTATTTTAGATCTAAAAAAATCAACCTATTTTAGACGTCTATTTCTGGTCTATAAATCAACCTATTTTAGATCTATTTTAAACGTCTACTTTAGGTCTATAAAGTAGACGTTTAAAATAGGTTTATTTTTAGATCTAAAATAGGTTGATATATAGACCTAAAATAGACGATTTATAGACCAGAAATAGAAGTCTAAAATAGGTTGATTTTTAGATCTAAAATAGGTTGATATATAGACCTAAAATAGACGCCTAAATTAGGTTGATTTATAGACCCTTAGGTTGATTTATAGACCTAAAGTAGACGTTTAAAATAGATCTAAAATAGGTTGATTTATAGACCAGAAATAGACGTCTAAAATAGGTTGATTTTTTAGATCTAAAATAGGTTGATATATAGACCTAAAATAGACGCCTAGATTAGGTTGATTTTTAGACCCTTAGGTTGATTTATAGACCTAAAGTAGACGTTTAAAATAGATCTAAAATAGGTTGATTTATAGACCAGAAATAGACGTCTAAAATAGGTTGATTTTTTAGATCTAAAATAGGTTGATATATAGACCTAAAATAGACGCCTAGATTAGGTTGATTTATAGACCTAACGTAGACGTTTAAAATAGGTTTATTTATAGATCTAAAATAGGTTGAGTTATAGACCAGAAATAGACGTCTAAAATAGGTTGATTTTTAGATCTAAAATAGGTTGATATATAGACCTAAAATAGACGCCTAAATTAGGTTGATTTATAGACCCTTAGGTTGATTTATAGACCTAAAGTAGACGTTTAAAATAGATCTAAAATAGGTTGATTTATAGACCAGAAATAGACGTCTAAAATAGGTTGATTTTTAGATCTAAAATAGTTTGATATATAGACCTAAAATAGACGCCTAAATTAGGTTGATTTATAGACCCTTAGGTTGATTTATAGACCTAAAGTAGACGTTTAAAATAGGTTTATTTATTGATCTAAAATAGACCAGAAATAGACGTCTAAAATAGGTTGATTTTTAGACCTAAAATAGGTCGATATATAGACCTAAAGTAGACGCCTAAATTAGGTTGATTTATAGACCCTTAGGTTGATTTATAGACCTAAAGTAGACGTTTAAAATAGATCTAAAATAGGTTGATTTATAGACCAGAAATAGACGTCTAAAATAGGTTGATTTTTAGATCTAAAATAGGTTGATATATAGACCTAAAATAGACGCCTAAATTAGGTTGATTTATAGACCCTTAGGTTTATTTATAGACCTAAAGTAGACGTTTAAAATAGGTTTAATTATAGATCTCTAATAGACCAGAAATAGACGTCTAAAATAGGTTGATTTTTAGATCTAAAATAGGTAGACCTAAAGTAGACGTTAAAAATAGGTTTATTTATAGATCTAAAATAGGTTGATTTATAGACCAGAAATAGACGTCTAAAATAGGTTGATTTTTAGATCTAAAATAGGTTGATATATAGACCTAAAATAGACGCCTAAATTAGGTTGATTTATAGACCCTTAGGTTGATTTATAGACCTAAAGTAGACGTTTAAAATAGATCTAAAATAGGTTGATTTATAGACCAGAAATAGACGTCTAAAATAAGTTGATTTTTAGATCTAAAATAGGTTGATATATAGACCTAAAATAGACGCCTAAATTGGGTTGATTAATAGACCCTTAGGTTGATTTATAGACCTAAAATAGACCAGAAATAGACGTCTAAAATAGGTTGATTTTTAGATCTAAAATAGGTTGATATATAGACCTAAAATAGACGCCTAAATTAGGTTGATTTATAGACCCTTAGGTTGATTTATAGACCTAAAGTAGACGTTTAAAATAGATCTAAAATAGGTTGATTTATAGACCAGAAATAGACGTCTAAAATAAGTTGATTTTTAGATCTAAAATAGGTTGATATATAGACCTAAAATAGACGCCTAAATTGGGTTGATTAATAGACCCTTAGGTTGATTTATAGACCTAAAATAGACCAGAAATAGACGTCTAAAATAGGTTGATTTTTAGATCTAAAATAGGTTGATATATAGACCTAAAATAGACGCCTAAATTAGGTTGATTTATAAACCCTTAGGTTGATTTATAGACCTAAAGTAGACGTTTAAAATGGGTTTATTTATAGATCTAAAATAGACCAGAAATAGACGTCTAAAATAGGTTGATTTTTAGATCTAAAATAAGTTGATATATAGACCTAAAATAGACGCCTAAATTAGGTTGATTTATAGACCCTTAGGTTGATTTATAGACCTAAAGTAGACGTTTAAAATAGATCTAAAATAGGTTGATTTATAGACCAGAAATAGACGTCTAAAATAGGTTGATTTTTAGATCTAAAATAGGTTGATATATAGACCTAAAATAGACGCCTAAATTAGGTTGATTTATAGACCCTTAGGTTGATTTATAGACCTAAAGTAGACGTTTAAAATAGATCTAAAATAGGTTGATTTATAGACCAGAAATAGACGTCTAAAATAGGTTGATTTTTAGATCTAAAATAGGTTGATATATAGACCTAAAATAGACGACTAAATTAGGTTGATTCATAGACCCTTAGGTTGATTTATAGACCTAAAATAGACCAGAAATAGACGTCTAAAATAGGTTGATTTTTAGATCTAAAATAGGTTGATATATAGACCTAAAATAGACGCCTAAATTAGGTTGATTTATAGACCCTTAGGTTGATTTATAGACCTAAAGTAGACGTTTAAAATAGATCTAAAATAGGTTGATTTATAGACCAGAAATAGACGTCTAAAATAAGTTGATTTTTAGATCTAAAATAGGTTGATATATAGACCTAAAATAGACGCCTAAATTGGGTTGATTAATAGACCCTTAGGTTGATTTATAGACCTAAAATAGACCAGAAATAGACGTCTAAAATAGGTTGATTTTTAGATCTAAAATAGGTTGATATATAGACCTAAAATAGACGCCTAAATTAGGTTGATTTATAGACCCTTAGGTTGATTTATAGACCTAAAGTAGACGTTTAAAATAGGTTTATTTATAGATCTAAAATAGACCAGAAATAGACGTCTAAAATAGGTTGATTTTTAGATCTAAAATGGGTTGATATATAGACCTAAAATAGACGCCTAAATTAGGTTGATTTATAGACCCTTAGGTTGATTTATAGACCTAAAGTAGACGTTTAAAATATATCTAAAATAGGTTGATTTATAGACCAGAAATAGACGTCTAAAATAGGTTGATTTTTAGATCTAAAATAGGTTGATATATAGACCTAAAATAGACGCCTAAATTAGGTTGATTTATAGACCCTTAGGTTGATTTATAGACCTAAAGTAGACGTTTAAAATAGGTTTATTTATAGATCTAAAATAGACCAGAAATAGACGTCTAAAATAGGTTGATTTTTAGATCTAAAATAGGTTGATATATAGACCTAAAATAGACACCTAAATTAGGTTGATTTATAGACCCTTAGGTTGATTTATAGACCTAAAGTAGACGTTTAAAATAGGTTTATTTATAGATCTAAAATAGGTTGATTTATAGACGAGAAATAGATGTCTAAAATAGGTTAATTTTTTAGATCTAAAATAGGTTGATATATAGACCTAAAATAGACGCCTAGATTAGGTTGATTTATAGACCCTTAGGTTGATTTATAGACCTAACGTAGACGTTTAAAATAGGTTTATTTATAGATCTAAAATAGGTTGATTTATAGACCAGAAATAGTCGTCTAAAATAGGTTGATTTTTAGATCTAAAATAGGTTGATATATAGACCTAAAATAAACGCCTAAATTAGGTTGATTTATAGACCCTTAGGTTGATTTATAGACCTAAAGTAGACGTATAAAATAGGTTCATTTATAGATCTAAAATAGACCAGAAATAGACGTCTAAAATAGGTTGATTTTTAGATCTAAAATAGGTTGATATATAGACCTAAAATAGACGCCTAAATTAGGTTGATTTATAGACCCTTAGGTTGATTTATAGACCTAAAGTAGACGTTTAAAATAGATCTAAAATAGGTTGATTTATAGACCAGAAATAGACGTCTAAAATAGGTTGATTTTTAGATCTAAAATAGGTTGATATATAGACCTAAAATAGACGCCTAAATTAGGTTGATTTATAGACCCTTAGGTTTATTTATAGACCTAAAGTAGACGTTAAAAATAGATCTAAAATAGGTTGATTTATAGACCAGAAATAGACGTCTAAAATAAGTTGATTTTTAGATCTAAAATAGGTTGATATATAGACCTAAAATAGACGCCTAAATTGGGTTGATTAATAGAACCTTAGGTTGATTTATAGACCTAAAATAGACCAGAAATAGACGTCTAAAATAGGTTGATTTTTAGATCTAAAATAGGTTGATATATAGACCTAAAATAGACGCCTAAATTAGGTTGATTTATAGACCCTTAGGTTGATTTATAGACCTAAAGTAGACGTTTAAAATAGGTTTATTTATAGACCTAAAATAGACCAGAAATAGACGTCTAAAATAGGTTGATTTTTAGATCTAAAATAGGTTGATATATAGACCTAAAATAGACGCCTAAATTAGGTTGATTTATAGACCCTTAGGTTGATTTATAGACCTAAAGTAGACGTTTAAAATAGATCTAAAATAGGTTGATTTATAGACCAGAAATAGACGTCTAAAATAAGTTGATTTTTAGATCTAAAATAGGTTGATATATAGACCTAAAATAAACGCCTAAATTAGGTTGATTTATAGACCCTTAGGTTGATTTATAGACCTAAAGTAGACGTATAAAATAGGTTAATTTATAGATCTAAAATAGACCAGAAATAGACGTCTAAAATAGGTTGATTTTTAGATCTAAAATAGGTTGATATATAGACCTAAAATAGACGCCTAAATTAGGTTGATTTATAGACCCTTAGGTTGATTTATAGACCTAAAGTAGACGTTTAAAATAGATCTAAAATAGGTTGATTTATAGACCAGAAATAGACGTCTAAAATAGGTTGATTTTTAGATCTAAAATAGGTTGATATATAGACCTAAAATAGACGCCTAAATTAGGTTGATTTATAGACCCTTAGGTTGATTTATAGACCTAAAGTAGACGTTTAAAATAGATCTAAAATAGGTTGATTTATAGACCAGAAATAGACGTCTAAAATAGGTTGATTTTTTTAGATCTAAAATAGGTTGATATATAGACCTAAAATAGACGCCTAGATTAGGTTGATTTATAGACCCTTAGGTTGATTTATAGACCTAACGTAGACGTTTAAAATAGGTACATTTATAGATCTAAAATAGGTTGATTTATAGACCAGAAATAGACGTCTAAAATAGGTTGATTTTTAGATCTAAAATAGGTTGATATATAGACCTAAAATAGACGCCTAAATTAGGTTGATTTATAGACCCTTAGGTTGATTTATAGACCTAACGTAGACGTTTAAAATAGGTTCATTTATAGATCTAAAATAGGTTGATTTATAGACCAGAAATAGACGTCTAAAATAGGTTGATTTTTAGATCTAAAATAGGTTGATATATAGACCTAAAATAGACGCCTAAATTAGGTTGATTTATAGACCCTTAGGTTGATTTATAGACCTAAAGTAGACGTTTAAAATAGGTTTATTTTTAGATCTAAAATAGGTTGATATATAGACCTAAAATAGACGATTTATAGACCAGAAATAGACGTCTAAAATAGGTTGATTTTTAGATCTAAAATAGGTTGATATATAGACCTAAAATAGCCGCCTAAATTAGGTTGATTTATAGACCCTTGGGTTGATTTATAGACCTAAAGTAGACGTTTAAAATAGGTTTATTTATAGATCTAAAATAGACCAGAAATAGACGTCTAAAATAGGTTGATTTTTAGATCTAAAATAGGTTTATATATAGACCTAAAATAGACGCCTAAATTAGGTTGATTTATAGACCCTTAGGTTGATTTATAGACCTAAAGTAGACGTTTAAAATAGATCTAAAATAGGTTGATTTATAGACCAGAAATAGACGTCTAAAATAGGTTGATTTTTAGATCTAAAATAGGTTGATATATAGACCTAAAATAGACGACTAAATTAGGTTGATTCATAGACCCTTAGGTTGATTTATAGACCTAAAATAGACCAGAAATAGACGTCTAAAATAGGTTGATTTTTAGATCTAAAATAGGTTGATATATAGACCTAAAATAGACGCCTAAATTAGGTTGATTTATAGACCCTTAGGTTGATTTATAGACCTAAAGTAGACGTTTAAAATAGGTTTATTTATAGATCTAAAATAGACCAGAAATAGACGTCTAAAATAGGTTGATTTTTAGATCTAAAATAGGTTGATATATAGACCTAAAATAGACGCCTAAATTAGGTTGATTTATAGACCCTTAGGTTGATTTATAGACCTAACGTAGACGTTTAAAATAGGTTCATTTATAGATCTAAAATAGGTTGATTTATAGACCAGAAATAGACGTCTAAAATAGGTTGATTTTTAGATCTAAAATAGGTTGATATATAGACCTAAAATAGACGCCTAAATTAGGTTGATTTATAGACCCTTAGGTTGATTTATAGACCTAAAGTAGACGTTTAAAATAGGTTTATTTTTAGATCTAAAATAGGTTGATATATAGACCTAAAATAGACGATTTATAGACCAGAAATAGACGTCTAAAATAGGTTGATTTTTAGATCTAAAATAGGTTGATATATAGACCTAAAATAGACGCCTAAATTAGGTTGATTTATAAACCCTTAGGTTGATTTATAGACCTAAAGTAGACGTTTAAAATAGGTTTATTTATAGATCTAAAATAGACCAGAAATAGACGTCTAAAATAGGTTGATTTTTAGATCTAAAAAAGGTTGATATATAGACCTAAAATAGACGCCTAAATTAGGTTGATTTATAGACCCTTAGGTTGATTTATAGACCTAAAGTAGACGTTTAAAATAGATCTAAAATAGGTTGATTTATAGACCAGAAATAGACGTCTAAAATAAGTTGATTTTTAGATCTAAAATAGGTTGATATATAGACCTAAAATAGACGCCTAAATTGGGTTGATTAATAGACCCTTAGGTTGATTTATAGACCTAAAATAGACCAGAAATAGACGTCTAAAATAGGTTGATTTTTAGATCTAAAATAGGTTGATATATAGACCTAAAATAGACGCCTAAATTAGGTTGATTTATAGACCCTTAGGTTGATTTATAGACCTAAAGTAGACGTTTAAAATAGGTTTATTTATAGATCTAAATTAGACCAGAAATAGACGTCTAAAATAGGTTGATTTTTAGATCTAAAATAGGTTGATATATAGACCTAAAATAGACGCCTAAATTAGGTTGATTTATAGACCCTTAGGTTGATTTATAGACCTAAAGTAGACGTTTAAAATATATCTAAAATAGGTTGATTTATAGACCAGAAATAGATGTCTAAAATAGGTTGATTTTTAGATCTAAAATAGGTTGATATATAGACCTAAAATAGACGCCTAAATTAGGTTGATTTATAGACCATTAGGTTGATTTATAGACCTAAAGTAGACGTTTAAAATAGGTTTATTTATAGATCTAAAATAGACCAGAAATAGACGTCTAAAATAGGTTGATTTTTAGATCTAAAATAGGTTGATATATAGACCTAAAATAGACACCTAAATTAGGTTGATTTATAGACCCTTAGGTTGATTTATAGACCTAAAGTAGACGTTTAAAATAGGTTTATTTATAGATCTAAAATAGGTTGATTTATAGACCAGAAATAGATGTCTAAAATAGGTTGATTTTTTAGATCTAAAATAGGTTGATATATAGACCTAAAATAGACGCCTAGATTAGGTTGATTTATGGACCCTTAGGTTGATTTATAGACCTAACGTAGACGTTTAAAATAGGTTTATTTATAGATCTAAAATAGGTTGATTTATAGACCAGAAATAGACGTCTAAAACAGGTTGATTTTTAGATCTAAAATAGGTTGATATATAGACCTAAAATAGACGCCTAAATTAGGTTGATTTATAGACCCTTAGGTTGATTTATAGACCTAAAGTAGACGTATAAAATAGGTTCATTTATAGATCTAAAATAGACCAGAAATAGACGTCTAAAATAGGTTGATTTTTAGATCTAAAATAGGTTGATATATAGACCTAAAATAGACGCCTAAATTAGGTTGATTTATAGACCCTTAGGTTGATTTATAGACCTAAAGTAGACGTTTAAAATAGATCTAAAATAGGTTGATTTATAGACCAGAAATAGACGTCTAAAATAGGTTGATTTTTAGATCTAAAATAGGTTGATATATAGACCTAAAATAGACGCCTAAATTAGGTTGATTTATAGACCCTTAGGTTGATTTATAGACCTAAAGTAGACGTTTAAAATAGATCTAAAATAGGTTGATTTATAGACCAGAAATAGACGTCTAAAATAGGTTGATTTTTTTAGATCTAAAATAGGTTGATATATAGACCTAAAATAGACGCCTAGATTAGGTGGATTTATAGACCCTTAGGTTGATTTATAGACCTAACGTAGACGTTTAAAATAGGTTCATTTATAGATCTAAAATAGGTTGATTTATAGACCAGAAATAGACGTCTAAAATAGGTTGATTTTTAGATCTAAAATAGGTTGATATATAGACCTAAAATAGACGCCTAAATTAGGTTGATTTATAGACCCTTAGGTTGATTTATAGACCTAACGTAGACGTTTAAAATAGGTTCATTTATAGATCTAAAATAGGTTGATTTATAGACCAGAAATAGACGTCTAAAATAGGTTGATTTTTAGATCTAAAATAGGTTGATATATAGACCTAAAATAGACGCCTAAATTAGGTTGATTTATAGACCCTTAGGTTGATTTATAGACCTAAAGTAGACGTTTAAAATAGGTTTATTTTTAGATCTAAAATAGGTTGATATATAGACCTAAAATAGACGATTTATAGACCAGAAATAGACGTCTAAAATAGGTTGATTTTTAGATCTAAAATAGGTTGATATATAGACCTAAAATAGACGCCTAAATTAGGTTGATTTATAAACCCTTAGGTTGATTTATACACCTAAAGTAGACGTTTAAAATAGGTTTATTTTTGTTGATATATAGACCTAAAATAGACGCCTAAATTAGGTTGATTTATAGACCCTTAGGTTGATTTATAGACCTAAAGTAGACGTTTAAAATAGATCTAAAATAGGTTGATTTATAGACCAGAAATAGACGTCTAAAATAAGTTGATTTTTAGATCTAAAATAGGTTGATATATAGACCTAAAATAGACGCCTAAATTGGGTTGATTAATAGACCCTTAGGTTGATTTATAGACCTAAAATAGACCAGAAATAGACGTCTAAAATAGGTTGATTTTTAGATCTAAAATAGGTTGATATATAGACCTAAAATAGACGCCTAAATTAGGTTGATTTATAGACCCTTAGGTTGATTTATAGACCTAAAGTAGACGTTTAAAATAGGTTTATTTATAGATCTAAAATAGACCAGAAATAGACGTCTAAAATAGGTTGATTTTTAGATCTAAAATAGGTTGATATATAGACCTAAAATAGACGCCTAAATTAGGTTGATTTATAGACCCTTAGGTTGATTTATAGACCTAAAGTAGACGTTTAAAATATATCTAAAATAGGTTGATTTATGGACCAGAAATAGACGTCTAAAATAGGTTGATTTTTAGATCTAAAATAGGTTGATATATAGACCTAAAATAGACGCCTAAATTAGGTTGATTTATAGACCCTTAGGTTGATTTATAGACCTAAAGTAGACGTTTAAAATAGGTTTATTTATAGATCTAAAATAGACCAGAAATAGACGTCTAAAATAGGTTGATTTTTAGATCTAAAATAGGTTGATATATAGACCTAAAATAGACACCTAAATTAGGTTGATTTATAGACCCTTAGGTTGATTTATAGACCTAAAGTAGACGTTTAAAATAGGTTTATTTATAGATCTAAAATAGGTTGATTTATAGACCAGAAATAGACGTCTAAAATAGGTTGATTTTTAGATCTAAAATAGGTTGATATATAGACCTAAAATAGACGCCTAAATTAGGTTGATTTATAGACCCTTAGGTTGATTTATAGACCTAAAGTAGACGTATAAAATAGGTTCATTTATAGATCTAAAATAGACCAGAAATAGACGTCTAAAATAGGTTGATTTTTAGATCTAAAATAGGTTGATATATAGACCTAAAATAGACGCCTAAATTAGGTTGATTTATAGACCCTTAGGTTGATTTATAGACCTAAAGTAGACGTATAAAATAGGTTCATTTATAGATCTAAAATAGACCAGAAATAGACGTCTAAAATAGGTTGATTTTTAGATCTAAAATAGGTTGATATATAGACCTAAAATAGACGCCTAAATTAGGTTGATTTATAGACCCTTAGGTTGATTTATAGACCTAAAGTAGACGTTTAAAATAGATCTAAAATAGGTTGATTTATAGACCAGAAATAGACGTCTAAAATAGGTTGATTTTTAGATCTAAAATAGGTTGATATATAGACCTAAAATAGACGCCTAAATTAGGTTGATTTATAGACCCTTAGGTTGATTTATAGACCTAAAGTTGACGTTTAAAATAGATCTAAAATAGGTTGATTTATAGACCAGAAATAGACGTCTAAAATAGGTTGATTTTTTTAGATCTAAAATAGGTTGATATATAGACCTAAAATAGACGCCTAAATTAGGTTGATTTATAAACCCTTAGGTTGATTTATAGACCTAAAGTAGACGTTTAAAATAGGTTTATTTATAGATCTAAAATAGACCAGAAATAGACGTCTAAAATAGGTTGATTTTTAGATCTAAAATAGGTTGATATATAGACCTAAAATAGACGCCTAAATTAGGTTGATTTATAGACCCTTAGGTTGATTTATAGACCTAAAGTAGACGTATAAAATAGGTTCATTTATAGATCTAAAATAGACCAGAAATAGACGTCTAAAATAGGTTGATTTTTAGATCTAAAATAGGTTGATATATAGACCCTTAGGTTGATTTATAGACCTAAAGTAGACGTTTAAAATAGATCTAAAATAAGTTGATTTTTAGATCTAAAATAGGTTGATATATAGACCTAAAATAGACGCCTAAATTGGGTTGATTAATAGACCCTTAGGTTGATTTATAGACCTAAAATAGACCAGAAATAGACGTCTAAAATAGGTTGATTTTTAGATCTAAAATAGGTTGATATATAGACCTAAAATAGACGCCTAAATTAGGTTGATTTATAGACCCTTAGGTTGATTTATAGACCTAAAGTAGACGTTTAAAATAGGTTTATTTATAGATCTAAAATAGACCAGAAATAGACGTCTAAAATAGGTTGATTTTTAGATCTAAAATAGGTTGATATATAGACCTACAATAGACGCCTAAATTAGGTTGATTTATAGACCCTTAGGTTGATTTATAGACCTAAAGTAGACGTTTAAAATATATCTAAAATAGGTTGATTTGTAGACCAGAAATAGACGTCTAAAATAGGTTGATTTTTAGATCTAAAATAGGTTGATATATAGACCTAAAATAGACGCCTAAATTAGGTTGATTTATAGACCCTTAGGTTGATTTATAGACCTAAAGTAGACGTTTAAAATAGGTTTATTTATAGATCTAAAATAGACCAGAAATAGACGTCTAAAATAGGTTGATTTTTAGATCTAAAATAGGTTGATATATAGACCTAAAATAGACACCTAAATTAGGTTGATTTATAGACCCTTAGGTTGATTTATAGACCTAAAGTAGACGTTTAAAATAGGTTTATTTATAGATCTAAAATAGGTTGATTTATAGACCAGAAATAGATGTCTAAAATAGGTTGATTTTTTAGATCTAAAATAGGTTGATATATAGACCTAAAATAGACGCCTAGATTAGGTTGATTTATAGACCCTTAGGTTGATTTATAGACCTAGCGTAGACGTTTAAAATAGGTTTATTTATAGATCTAAAATAGGTTGATTTATAGACCAGAAATAGACGTCTAAAATAGGTTGATTTTTAGATCTAAAATAGGTTGATATATAGACCTAAAATAGACGCCTAAATTAGGTTGATTTATAGACCCTTAGGTTGATTTATAGACCTAAAGTAGACGTATAAAATAGGTTCATTTATAGATCTAAAATAGACCAGAAATAGACGTCTAAAATAGGTTGATTTTTAGATCTAAAATAGGTTGATATATAGACCTAAAATAGACGCCTAAATTAGGTTGATTTATAGACCCTTAGGTTGATTTATAGACCTAAAGTAGACGTTTAAAATAGATCTAAAATAGGTTGATTTATAGACCAGAAATAGACGTCTAAAATAGGTTGATTTTTAGATCTAAAATAGGTTGATATATAGACCTAAAATAGACGCCTAAATTAGGTTGATTTATAGACCCTTAGGTTGATTTATAGACCTAAAGTAGACGTTTAAAATAGATCTAAAATAGGTTGATTTATAGACCAGAAATAGACGTCTAAAATAGGTTGATTTTTTTAGATCTAAAATAGGTTGATATATAGACCTAAAATAGACGCCTAGATTAGGTTGATTTATAGACCCTTAGGTTGATTTATAGACCTAACGTAGACGTTTAAAATAGGTTCATTTATAGATCTAAAATAGGTTGATTTATAGACCAGAAATAGACGTCTAAAATAGGTTGATTTTTAGATCTAAAATAGGTTGATATATAGACCTAAAATAGACGCCTAAATTAGGTTGATTTATAGACCCTTAGGTTGATTTATAGACCTAACGTAGACGTTTAAAATAGGTTCATTTATAGATCTAAAATAGGTTGATTTATAGACCAGAAATAGACGTCTAAAATAGGTTGATTTTTAGATCTAAAATAGGTTGATATATAGACCTGAAATAGACGCCTAAATTAGGTTGATTTATAGACCCTTAGGTTGATTTATAGACCTAAAGTAGACGTTTAAACTAGGTTTATTTTTAGATCTAAAATAGGTTGATATATAGACCTAAAATAGACGATTTATAGACCAGAAATAGACGTCTAAAATAGGTTGATTTTTAGATCTAAAATAGGTTGATATATAGACCTAAAATAGACGCCTAAATTAGGTTGATTTATAAACCCTTGGGTTGATTTATAGACCTAAAGTAGACGTTTAAAATAGGTTTATTTATAGATCTAAAATAGACCAGAAATAGACGTCTAAAATAGGTTGATTTTTAGATCTAAAATAGGTTTATATATAGACCTAAAATAGACGCCTAAATTAGGTTGATTTATAGACCCTTAGGTTGATTTATAGACCTAAAGTAGACGTTTAAAATAGATCTAAAATAGGTTGATTTATAGACCAGAAATAGACGTCTAAAATAGGTTGATTTTTAGATCTAAAATAGGTTGATATATAGACCTAAAATAGACGACTAAATTAGGTTGATTCATAGACCCTTAGGTTGATTTATAGACCTAAAATAGACCAGAAATAGACGTCTAAAATAGGTTGATTTTTAGATCTAAAATAGGTTGATATATAGACCTAAAATAGACGCCTAAATTAGGTTGATTTATAGACCCTTAGGTTGATTTATAGACCTAAAGTAGACGTTTAAAATAGGTTTATTTATAGATCTAAAATAGACCAGAAATAGACGTCTAAAATAGGTTGATTTTTAGATCTAAAATAGGTTGATATATAGACCTAAAATAGACGCCTAAATTAGGTTGATTTATAGACCCTTAGGTTGATTTATAGACCTAAAGTAGACGTATAAAATAGGTTCATTTATAGATCTAAAATAGACCAGAAATAGACGTCTAAAATAGGTTGATTTTTAGATCTAAAATAGGTTGATATATAGACCTAAAATAGACGCCTAAATTAGGTTGATTTATAGACCCTTAGGTTTATTTATAGACCTAAAGTAGACGTATAAAATAGGTTCATTTATAGATCTAAAATAGACCAGAAATAGACGTCTAAAATAGGTTGATTTTTAGATCTAAAATAGGTTGATATATAGACCTAAAATAGACGCCTAAATTAGGTTGATTTATAGACCCTTAGGTTGATTTATAGACCTAAAGTAGACGTTTAAAATAGATCTAAAATAGGTTGATTTATAGACCAGAAATAGACGTCTAAAATAGGTTGATTTTTAGATCTAAAATAGGTTGATATATAGACCTAAAATAGACGCCTAAATTAGGTTGATTTATAGACCCTTAGGTTGATTTATAGACCTAAAGTAGACGTTTAAAATAGGTTTATTTTTAGATCTAAAATAGGTTGATATATAGACCTAAAATAGACAATTTATAGACCAGAAATAGACGTCTAAAATAGGTTGATTTTTAGATCTAAAATAGGTTGATATATAGACCTAAAATAGACGCCTAAATTAGGTTGATATATAAACCCTTAGGTTGATTTATAGACCTAAAGTATACGTTTAAAATAGGTTTATTTATAGATCTAAAATAGACCAGAAATAGACGTCTAAAATAGGTTGATTTTTAGATCTAAAAAAGGTTGATATATAGACCTAAAATAGACGCCTAAATTAGGTTGATTTATAGACCCTTAGGTTGATTTATAGACCTAAAGTAGACGTTTAAAATAGATCTAAAATAGGTTGATTTATAGACCAGAAATAGACGTCTAAAATAAGTTGATTTTTAGATCTAAAATAGGTTGATATATAGACCTAAAATAGACGCCTAAATTGGGTTGATTAATAGACCCTTAGGTTGATTTATAGACCTAAAATAGACCAGAAATAGACGTCTAAAATAGGTTGATTTTTAGATCTAAAATAGGTTGATATATAGACCTAAAATAGACGCCTAAATTAGGTTGATTTATAGACCCTTAGGTTGATTTATAGACCTAAAGTAGACGTTTAAAATAGATCTAAAATAGGTTGATTTATAGACCAGAAATAGACGTCTAAAATAAGTTGATTTTTAGATCTAAAATAGGTTGATATATAGACCTAAAATAGACGCCTAAATTGGGTTGATTAATAGACCCTTAGGTTGATTTATAGACCTAAAATAGACCAGAAATAGACGTCTAAAATAGGTTGATTTTTAGATCTAAAATAGGTTGATATATAGACCTAAAATAGACGCCTAAATTAGGTTGATTTATAAACCCTTAGGTTGATTTATAGACCTAAAGTAGACGTTTAAAATAGGTTTATTTATAGATCTAAAATAGACCAGAAATAGACGTCTAAAATAGGTTGATTTTTAGATCTAAAATAAGTTGATATATAGACCTAAAATAGACGCCTAAATTAGGTTGATTTATAGACCCTTAGGTTGATTTATAGACCTAAAGTAGACGTTTAAAATAGATCTAAAATAGGTTGATTTATAGACCAGAAATAGACGTCTAAAATAGGTTGATTTTTAGATCTAAAATAGGTTGATATATAGACCTAAAATAGACGCCTAAATTAGGTTGATTTATAGACCCTTAGGTTGATTTATAGACCTAAAGTAGACGTTTAAAATAGATCTAAAATAGGTTGATTTATAGACCAGAAATAGACGTCTAAAATAGGTTGATTTTTAGATCTAAAATAGGTTGATATATAGACCTAAAATAGACGACTAAATTAGGTTGATTCATAGACCCTTAGGTTGATTTATAGACCTAAAATAGACCAGAAATAGACGTCTAAAATAGGTTGATTTTTAGATCTAAAATAGGTTGATATATAGACCTAAAATAGACGCCTAAATTAGGTTGATTTATAGACCCTTAGGTTGATTTATAGACCTAAAGTAGACGTTTAAAATAGGTTTATTTATAGATCTAAAATAGACCAGAAATAGACGTCTAAAATAGGTTGATTTTTAGATCTAAAATAGGTTGATATATAGACCTAAAATAGACGCCTAAATTAGGTTGATTTATAGACCCTCAGGTTGATTTATAGACCTAAAGTAGACGTTTAAAATATATCTAAAATAGGTTGATTTATAGACCAGAAATAGACGTCTAAAATATGTTGATTTTTAGATCTAAAATAGGTTGATATAAAGACCTAAAATAGACGCCTAAATTAGGTTGATTTATAGACCCTTAGGTTGATTTATAGACCTAAAGTAGACGTTAAAAATAGGTTTATTTATAGATCTAAAATAGGTTGATTTATAGACCAGAAATAGACGTCTAAAATAGGTTGATTTTTAGATCTAAAATAGGTTGATATATAGACCTAAAATAGACGCCTAAATTAGGTTGATTTATAGACCCTTAGGTTGATTTATAGACCTAAAGTAGACGTTTAAAATAGATCTAAAATAGGTTGATTTATAGACCAGAAATAGACGTCTAAAATAAGTTGATTTTTAGATCTAAAATAGGTTGATATATAGACCTAAAATAGACGCCTAAATTGGGTTGATTAATAGACCCTTAGGTTGATTTATAGACCTAAAATAGACCAGAAATAGACGTCTAAAATAGGTTGATTTTTAGATCTAAAATAGGTTGATATATAGACCTAAAATAGACGCCTAAATTAGGTTGATTTATAGACCCTTAGGTTGATTTATAGACCTAAAGTAGACGTTTAAAATAGATCTAAAATAGGTTGATTTATAGACCAGAAATAGACGTCTAAAATAAGTTGATTTTTAGATCTAAAATAGGTTGATATATAGACCTAAAATAGACGCCTAAATTGGGTTGATTAATAGACCCTTAGGTTGATTTATAGACCTAAAATAGACCAGAAATAGACGTCTAAAATAGGTTGATTTTTAGATCTAAAATAGGTTGATATATAGACCTAAAATAGACGCCTAAATTAGGTTGATTTATAAACCCTTAGGTTGATTTATAGACCTAAAGTAGACGTTTAAAATGGGTTTATTTATAGATCTAAAATAGACCAGAAATAGACGTCTAAAATAGGTTGATTTTTAGATCTAAAATAAGTTGATATATAGACCTAAAATAGACGCCTAAATTAGGTTGATTTATAGACCCTTAGGTTGATTTATAGACCTAAAGTAGACGTTTAAAATAGATCTAAAATAGGTTGATTTATAGACCAGAAATAGACGTCTAAAATAGGTTGATTTTTAGATCTAAAATAGGTTGATATATAGACCTAAAATAGACGCCTAAATTAGGTTGATTTATAGACCCTTAGGTTGATTTATAGACCTAAAGTAGACGTTTAAAATAGATCTAAAATAGGTTGATTTATAGACCAGAAATAGACGTCTAAAATAGGTTGATTTTTAGATCTAAAATAGGTTGATATATAGACCTAAAATAGACGACTAAATTAGGTTGATTCATAGACCCTTAGGTTGATTTATAGACCTAAAATAGACCAGAAATAGACGTCTAAAATAGGTTGATTTTTAGATCTAAAATAGGTTGATATATAGACCTAAAATAGACGCCTAAATTAGGTTGATTTATAGACCCTTAGGTTGATTTATAGACCTAAAGTAGACGTTTAAAATAGGTTTATTTATAGATCTAAAATAGACCAGAAATAGACGTCTAAAATAGGTTGATTTTTAGATCTAAAATAGGTTGATATATAGACCTAAAATAGACGCCTAAATTAGGTTGATTTATAGACCCTCAGGTTGATTTATAGACCTAAAGTAGACGTTTAAAATATATCTAAAATAGGTTAATTTATAGACCAGAAATAGACGTCTAAAATATGTTGATTTTTAGATCTAAAATAGGTTGATATAAAGACCTAAAATAGACGCCTAAATTAGGTTGATTTATAGACCCTTAGGTTGATTTATAGACCTAAAGTAGACGTTTAAAATAGGTTTATTTATAGATCTAAAATAGGTTGATTTATAGACCAGAAATAGACGTCTAAAATAGGTTGATTTTTAGATCTAAAATAGGTTGATATATAGACCTAAAATAGACGCCTAAATTAGGTTGATTTATAGACCCTTAGGTTGATTTATAGACCTAAAGTAGACGTATAAAATAGGTTCATTTATAGATCTAAAATAGACCAGAAATAGACGTCTAAAATAGGTTGATTTTTAGATCTAAAATAGGTTGATATATAGACCTAAAATAGACGCCTAAATTAGGTTGATTTATAGACCCTTAGGTTGATTTATAGACCTAAAGTAGACGTTTAAAATAGGATTATTTTTAGATCTAAAATAGGTTGATATATAGACCTAAAATAGACGATTTATAGACCAGAAATAGACGTCTAAAATAGGTTGATTTTTAGATCTAAAATAGGTTGATATATAGACCTAAAATAGACGCCTAAATTAGGTTGATTTATAAACCCTTAGGTTGATTTATAGACCTAAAGTAGACGTTTAAAATAGGTTTATTTATAGATCTAAAATAGACCAGAAATAGACGTCTAAAATAGGTTGATTTTTAGATCTAAAATAGGTTGATATATAGACCTAAAATAGACGCCTAAATTAGGTTGATTTATAGACCCTTAGGTTGATTTATAGACCTAAAGTAGACGTTTAAAATAGATCTAAAATAGGTTGATTTATAGACCAGAAATAGACGTCTAAAATAGGTTGATTTTTAGATCTAAAATAGGTTGATATATAGACCTAAAATAGACGCCTAAATTAGGTTGATTCATAGACCCTTAGGTTGATTTATAGACCTAAAATAGACCAGAAATAGACGTCTAAAATAGGTTGATTTTTAGATCTAAAATAGGTTGATATATAGACCTAAAATAGACGCCTAAATTAGGTTGATTTATAGACCCTTAGGTTGATTTATAGACCTAAAGTAGACGTTTAAAATAGGTTTATTTATAGATCTAAAATAGACCAGAAATAGACGTCTAAAATAGGTTGATTTTTAGATCTAAAATAGGTTGATATATAGACCTAAAATAGACACCTAAATTAGGTTGATTTATAGACCCTTAGGTTGATTTATAGACCTAAAGTAGACGTTTAAAATAGGTTTATTTATAGATCTAAAATAGGTTGATTTATAGACCAGAAATAGATGTCTAAAATAGGTTGATTTTTTAGATCTAAAATAGGTTGATATATAGACCTAAAATAGACGCCTAGATTAGGTTGATTTATAGACCCTTAGGTTGATTTATAGACCTAACGTAGACGTTTAAAATAGGTTTATTTATAGATCTAAAATAGGTTGATTTATAGACCAGAAATAGACGTCTAAAATAGGTTGATTTTTAGATCTAAAATAGGTTGATATATAGACCTAAAATAGACGCCTAAATTAGGTTGATTTATAGACCCTTAGGTTGATTTATAGACCTAAAGTAGACGTATAAAATAGGTTCATTTATAGATCTAAAATAGACCAGAAATAGACGTCTAAAATAGGTTGATTTTTAGATCTAAAATAGGTTGATATATAGACCTAAAATAGACGCCTAAATTAGGTTGATTTATAGACCCTTAGGTTGATTTATAGACCTAAAGTAGACGTTTAAAATAGATCTAAAATAGGTTGATTTATAGACCAGAAATAGACGTCTAAAATAGGTTGATTTTTAGATCTAAAATAGGTTGATATATAGACCTAAAATAGACGCCTAAATTAGGTTGATTTATAGACCCTTAGGTTGATTTATAGACCTAAAGTTGACGTTTAAAATAGATCTAAAATAGGTTGATTTATAGACCAGAAATAGACGTCTAAAATAGGTTGATTTTTAGATCTAAAATAGGTTGATATATAGACCTAAAATAGACGCCTAAATTAGGTTGATTTATAGACCCTTAGGTTGATTTATAGACCTAAAGTAGACGTTTAAAATAGGTTTATTTATAGATCTAAAATAGACCAGAAATAGACGTCTAAAATAGGTTGATTTTTAGATCTAAAATAGGTTGATATATAGACCTAAAATAGACGCCTAAATTAGGTTGATTTATAGACCCTTAGGTTGATTTATAGACCTAAAGTAGACGTTTAAAATAGATCTAAAATAGGTTGATTTATAGACCAGAAATAGACGTCTAAAATAAGTTGATTTTTAGATCTAAAATAGGTTGATATATAGACCTAAAATAGACGCCTAAATTGGGTTGATTAATAGACCCTTAGGTTGATTTATAGACCTAAAATAGACCAGAAATAGACGTCTAAAATAGGTTGATTTTTAGATCTAAAATAGGTTGATATATAGACCTAAAATAGACGCCTAAATTAGGTTGATTTATAGACCCTTAGGTTGATTTATAGACCTAAAGTAGACGTTTAAAATAGGTTTATTTATAGATCTAAAATAGACCAGAAATAGACGTCTAAAATAGGTTGATTTTTAGATCTAAAATGGGTTGATATATAGACCTAAAATAGACGCCTAAATTAGGTTGATTTATAGACCCTTAGGTTGATTTATAGACCTAAAGTAGACGTTTAAAATATATCTAAAATAGGTTGATTTATAGACCAGAAATAGACGTCTAAAATAGGTTGATTTTTAGATCTAAAATAGGTTGATATATAGACCTAAAATAGACGCCTAAATTAGGTTGATTTATAGACCCTTAGGTTGATTTATAGACCTAAAGTAGACGTTTAAAATAGGTTTATTTATAGATCTAAAATAGACCAGAAATAGACGTCTAAAATAGGTTGATTTTTAGATCTAAAATAGGTTGATATATAGACCTAAAATAGACACCTAAATTAGGTTGATTTATAGACCCTTAGGTTGATTTATAGACCTAAAGTAGACGTTTAAAATAGGTTTATTTATAGATCTAAAATAGGTTGATTTATAGACGAGAAATAGATGTCTAAAATAGGTTAATTTTTTAGATCTAAAATAGGTTGATATATAGACCTAAAATAGACGCCTAGATTAGGTTGATTTATAGACCCTTAGGTTGATTTATAGACCTAACGTAGACGTTTAAAATAGGTTTATTTATAGATCTAAAATAGGTTGATTTATAGACCAGAAATAGTCGTCTAAAATAGGTTGATTTTTAGATCTAAAATAGGTTGATATATAGACCTAAAATAAACGCCTAAATTAGGTTGATTTATAGACCCTTAGGTTGATTTATAGACCTAAAGTAGACGTATAAAATAGGTTCATTTATAGATCTAAAATAGACCAGAAATAGACGTCTAAAATAGGTTGATTTTTAGATCTAAAATAGGTTGATATATAGACCTAAAATAGACGCCTAAATTAGGTTGATTTATAGACCCTTAGGTTGATTTATAGACCTAAAGTAGACGTTTAAAATAGATCTAAAATAGGTTGATTTATAGACCAGAAATAGACGTCTAAAATAGGTTGATTTTTAGATCTAAAATAGGTTGATATATAGACCTAAAATAGACGCCTAAATTAGGTTGATTTATAGACCCTTAGGTTTATTTATAGACCTAAAGTAGACGTTAAAAATAGATCTAAAATAGGTTGATTTATAGACCAGAAATAGACGTCTAAAATAAGTTGATTTTTAGATCTAAAATAGGTTGATATATAGACCTAAAATAGACGCCTAAATTGGGTTGATTAATAGAACCTTAGGTTGATTTATAGACCTAAAATAGACCAGAAATAGACGTCTAAAATAGGTTGATTTTTAGATCTAAAATAGGTTGATATATAGACCTAAAATAGACGCCTAAATTAGGTTGATTTATAGACCCTTAGGTTGATTTATAGACCTAAAGTAGACGTTTAAAATAGGTTTATTTATAGACCTAAAATAGACCAGAAATAGACGTCTAAAATAGGTTGATTTTTAGATCTAAAATAGGTTGATATATAGACCTAAAATAGACGCCTAAATTAGGTTGATTTATAGACCCTTAGGTTGATTTATAGACCTAAAGTAGACGTTTAAAATAGATCTAAAATAGGTTGATTTATAGACCAGAAATAGACGTCTAAAATAAGTTGATTTTTAGATCTAAAATAGGTTGATATATAGACCTAAAATAAACGCCTAAATTAGGTTGATTTATAGACCCTTAGGTTGATTTATAGACCTAAAGTAGACGTATAAAATAGGTTCATTTATAGATCTAAAATAGACCAGAAATAGACGTCTAAAATAGGTTGATTTTTAGATCTAAAATAGGTTGATATATAGACCTAAAATAGACGCCTAAATTAGGTTGATTTATAGACCCTTAGGTTGATTTATAGACCTAAAGTAGACGTTTAAAATAGATCTAAAATAGGTTGATTTATAGACCAGAAATAGACGTCTAAAATAGGTTGATTTTTAGATCTAAAATAGGTTGATATATAGACCTAAAATAGACGCCTAAATTAGGTTGATTTATAGACCCTTAGGTTGATTTATAGACCTAAAGTAGACGTTTAAAATAGATCTAAAATAGGTTGATTTATAGACCAGAAATAGACGTCTAAAATAGGTTGATTTTTTTAGATCTAAAATAGGTTGATATATAGACCTAAAATAGACGCCTAGATTAGGTTGATTTATAGACCCTTAGGTTGATTTATAGACCTAACGTAGACGTTTAAAATAGGTACATTTATAGATCTAAAATAGGTTGATTTATAGACCAGAAATAGACGTCTAAAATAGGTTGATTTTTAGATCTAAAATAGGTTGATATATAGACCTAAAATAGACGCCTAAATTAGGTTGATTTATAGACCCTTAGGTTGATTTATAGACCTAACGTAGACGTTTAAAATAGGTTCATTTATAGATCTAAAATAGGTTGATTTATAGACCAGAAATAGACGTCTAAAATAGGTTGATTTTTAGATCTAAAATAGGTTGATATATAGACCTAAAATAGACGCCTAAATTAGGTTGATTTATAGACCCTTAGGTTGATTTATAGACCTAAAGTAGACGTTTAAAATAGGTTTATTTTTAGATCTAAAATAGGTTGATATATAGACCTAAAATAGACGATTTATAGACCAGAAATAGACGTCTAAAATAGGTTGATTTTTAGATCTAAAATAGGTTGATATATAGACCTAAAATAGCCGCCTAAATTAGGTTGATTTATAGACCCTTGGGTTGATTTATAGACCTAAAGTAGACGTTTAAAATAGGTTTATTTATAGATCTAAAATAGACCAGAAATAGACGTCTAAAATAGGTTGATTTTTAGATCTAAAATAGGTTTATATATAGACCTAAAATAGACGCCTAAATTAGGTTGATTTATAGACCCTTAGGTTGATTTATAGACCTAAAGTAGACGTTTAAAATAGATCTAAAATAGGTTGATTTATAGACCAGAAATAGACGTCTAAAATAGGTTGATTTTTAGATCTAAAATAGGTTGATATATAGACCTAAAATAGACGACTAAATTAGGTTGATTCATAGACCCTTAGGTTGATTTATAGACCTAAAATAGACCAGAAATAGACGTCTAAAATAGGTTGATTTTTAGATCTAAAATAGGTTGATATATAGACCTAAAATAGACGCCTAAATTAGGTTGATTTATAGACCCTTAGGTTGATTTATAGACCTAAAGTAGACGTTTAAAATAGGTTTATTTATAGATCTAAAATAGACCAGAAATAGACGTCTAAAATAGGTTGATTTTTAGATCTAAAATAGGTTGATATATAGACCTAAAATAGACGCCTAAATTAGGTTGATTTATAGACCCTTAGGTTGATTTATAGACCTAACGTAGACGTTTAAAATAGGTTCATTTATAGATCTAAAATAGGTTGATTTATAGACCAGAAATAGACGTCTAAAATAGGTTGATTTTTAGATCTAAAATAGGTTGATATATAGACCTAAAATAGACGCCTAAATTAGGTTGATTTATAGACCCTTAGGTTGATTTATAGACCTAAAGTAGACGTTTAAAATAGGTTTATTTTTAGATCTAAAATAGGTTGATATATAGACCTAAAATAGACGATTTATAGACCAGAAATAGACGTCTAAAATAGGTTGATTTTTAGATCTAAAATAGGTTGATATATAGACCTAAAATAGACGCCTAAATTAGGTTGATTTATAAACCCTTAGGTTGATTTATAGACCTAAAGTAGACGTTTAAAATAGGTTTATTTATAGATCTAAAATAGACCAGAAATAGACGTCTAAAATAGGTTGATTTTTAGATCTAAAAAAGGTTGATATATAGACCTAAAATAGACGCCTAAATTAGGTTGATTTATAGACCCTTAGGTTGATTTATAGACCTAAAGTAGACGTTTAAAATAGATCTAAAATAGGTTGATTTATAGACCAGAAATAGACGTCTAAAATAAGTTGATTTTTAGATCTAAAATAGGTTGATATATAGACCTAAAATAGACGCCTAAATTGGGTTGATTAATAGACCCTTAGGTTGATTTATAGACCTAAAATAGACCAGAAATAGACGTCTAAAATAGGTTGATTTTTAGATCTAAAATAGGTTGATATATAGACCTAAAATAGACGCCTAAATTAGGTTGATTTATAGACCCTTAGGTTGATTTATAGACCTAAAGTAGACGTTTAAAATAGGTTTATTTATAGATCTAAATTAGACCAGAAATAGACGTCTAAAATAGGTTGATTTTTAGATCTAAAATAGGTTGATATATAGACCTAAAATAGACGCCTAAATTAGGTTGATTTATAGACCCTTAGGTTGATTTATAGACCTAAAGTAGACGTTTAAAATATATCTAAAATAGGTTGATTTATAGACCAGAAATAGATGTCTAAAATAGGTTGATTTTTAGATCTAAAATAGGTTGATATATAGACCTAAAATAGACGCCTAAATTAGGTTGATTTATAGACCATTAGGTTGATTTATAGACCTAAAGTAGACGTTTAAAATAGGTTTATTTATAGATCTAAAATAGACCAGAAATAGACGTCTAAAATAGGTTGATTTTTAGATCTAAAATAGGTTGATATATAGACCTAAAATAGACACCTAAATTAGGTTGATTTATAGACCCTTAGGTTGATTTATAGACCTAAAGTAGACGTTTAAAATAGGTTTATTTATAGATCTAAAATAGGTTGATTTATAGACCAGAAATAGATGTCTAAAATAGGTTGATTTTTTAGATCTAAAATAGGTTGATATATAGACCTAAAATAGACGCCTAGATTAGGTTGATTTATGGACCCTTAGGTTGATTTATAGACCTAAAGTAGACGTATAAAATAGGTTCATTTATAGATCTAAAATAGGTTGATATATAGACCTAAAATAGACGCCTAAATTAGGTTGATTTATAGACCCTTAGGTTGATTTATAGACCTAAAGTAGACGTTTAAAATAGATCTAAAATAGGTTGATTTATAGACCAGAAATAGACGTCTAAAATAGGTTGATTTTTAGATCTAAAATAGGTTGATATATAGACCTAAAATAGACGCCTAAATTAGGTTGATTTATAGACCCTTAGGTTGATTTATAGACCTAAAGTAGACGTTTAAAATAGATCTAAAATAGGTTGATTTATAGACCAGAAATAGACGTCTAAAATAGGTTGATTTTTTTAGATCTAAAATAGGTTGATATATAGACCTAAAATAGACGCCTAGATTAGGTGGATTTATAGACCCTTAGGTTGATTTATAGACCTAACGTAGACGTTTAAAATAGGTTCATTTATAGATCTAAAATAGGTTGATTTATAGACCAGAAATAGACGTCTAAAATAGGTTGATTTTTAGATCTAAAATAGGTTGATATATAGACCTAAAATAGACGCCTAAATTAGGTTGATTTATAGACCCTTAGGTTGATTTATAGACCTAACGTAGACGTTTAAAATAGGTTCATTTATAGATCTAAAATAGGTTGATTTATAGACCAGAAATAGACGTCTAAAATAGGTTGATTTTTAGATCTAAAATAGGTTGATATATAGACCTAAAATAGACGCCTAAATTAGGTTGATTTATAGACCCTTAGGTTGATTTATAGACCTAAAGTAGACGTTTAAAATAGGTTTATTTTTAGATCTAAAATAGGTTGATATATAGACCTAAAATAGACGATTTATAGACCAGAAATAGACGTCTAAAATAGGTTGATTTTTAGATCTAAAATAGGTTGATATATAGACCTAAAATAGACGCCTAAATTAGGTTGATTTATAAACCCTTAGGTTGATTTATACACCTAAAGTAGACGTTTAAAATAGGTTTATTTTTGTTGATATATAGACCTAAAATAGACGCCTAAATTAGGTTGATTTATAGACCCTTAGGTTGATTTATAGACCTAAAGTAGACGTTTAAAATAGATCTAAAATAGGTTGATTTATAGACCAGAAATAGACGTCTAAAATAAGTTGATTTTTAGATCTAAAATAGGTTGATATATAGACCTAAAATAGACGCCTAAATTGGGTTGATTAATAGACCCTTAGGTTGATTTATAGACCTAAAATAGACCAGAAATAGACGTCTAAAATAGGTTGATTTTTAGATCTAAAATAGGTTGATATATAGACCTAAAATAGACGCCTAAATTAGGTTGATTTATAGACCCTTAGGTTGATTTATAGACCTAAAGTAGACGTTTAAAATAGGTTTATTTATAGATCTAAAATAGACCAGAAATAGACGTCTAAAATAGGTTGATTTTTAGATCTAAAATAGGTTGATATATAGACCTAAAATAGACGCCTAAATTAGGTTGATTTATAGACCCTTAGGTTGATTTATAGACCTAAAGTAGACGTTTAAAATATATCTAAAATAGGTTGATTTATGGACCAGAAATAGACGTCTAAAATAGGTTGATTTTTAGATCTAAAATAGGTTGATATATAGACCTAAAATAGACGCCTAAATTAGGTTGATTTATAGACCCTTAGGTTGATTTATAGACCTAAAGTAGACGTTTAAAATAGGTTTATTTATAGATCTAAAATAGACCAGAAATAGACGTCTAAAATAGGTTGATTTTTAGATCTAAAATAGGTTGATATATAGACCTAAAATAGACACCTAAATTAGGTTGATTTATAGACCCTTAGGTTGATTTATAGACCTAAAGTAGACGTTTAAAATAGGTTTATTTATAGATCTAAAATAGGTTGATTTATAGACCAGAAATAGACGTCTAAAATAGGTTGATTTTTAGATCTAAAATAGGTTGATATATAGACCTAAAATAGACGCCTAAATTAGGTTGATTTATAGACCCTTAGGTTGATTTATAGACCTAAAGTAGACGTATAAAATAGGTTCATTTATAGATCTAAAATAGACCAGAAATAGACGTCTAAAATAGGTTGATTTTTAGATCTAAAATAGGTTGATATATAGACCTAAAATAGACGCCTAAATTAGGTTGATTTATAGACCCTTAGGTTGATTTATAGACCTAAAGTAGACGTATAAAATAGGTTCATTTATAGATCTAAAATAGACCAGAAATAGACGTCTAAAATAGGTTGATTTTTAGATCTAAAATAGGTTGATATATAGACCTAAAATAGACGCCTAAATTAGGTTGATTTATAGACCCTTAGGTTGATTTATAGACCTAAAGTAGACGTTTAAAATAGATCTAAAATAGGTTGATTTATAGACCAGAAATAGACGTCTAAAATAGGTTGATTTTTAGATCTAAAATAGGTTGATATATAGACCTAAAATAGACGCCTAAATTAGGTTGATTTATAGACCCTTAGGTTGATTTATAGACCTAAAGTTGACGTTTAAAATAGATCTAAAATAGGTTGATTTATAGACCAGAAATAGACGTCTAAAATAGGTTGATTTTTTTAGATCTAAAATAGGTTGATATATAGACCTAAAATAGACGCCTAAATTAGGTTGATTTATAAACCCTTAGGTTGATTTATAGACCTAAAGTAGACGTTTAAAATAGGTTTATTTATAGATCTAAAATAGACCAGAAATAGACGTCTAAAATAGGTTGATTTTTAGATCTAAAATAGGTTGATATATAGACCTAAAATAGACGCCTAAATTAGGTTGATTTATAGACCCTTAGGTTGATTTATAGACCTAAAGTAGACGTATAAAATAGGTTCATTTATAGATCTAAAATAGACCAGAAATAGACGTCTAAAATAGGTTGATTTTTAGATCTAAAATAGGTTGATATATAGACCCTTAGGTTGATTTATAGACCTAAAGTAGACGTTTAAAATAGATCTAAAATAAGTTGATTTTTAGATCTAAAATAGGTTGATATATAGACCTAAAATAGACGCCTAAATTGGGTTGATTAATAGACCCTTAGGTTGATTTATAGACCTAAAATAGACCAGAAATAGACGTCTAAAATAGGTTGATTTTTAGATCTAAAATAGGTTGATATATAGACCTAAAATAGACGCCTAAATTAGGTTGATTTATAGACCCTTAGGTTGATTTATAGACCTAAAGTAGACGTTTAAAATAGGTTTATTTATAGATCTAAAATAGACCAGAAATAGACGTCTAAAATAGGTTGATTTTTAGATCTAAAATAGGTTGATATATAGACCTACAATAGACGCCTAAATTAGGTTGATTTATAGACCCTTAGGTTGATTTATAGACCTAAAGTAGACGTTTAAAATATATCTAAAATAGGTTGATTTGTAGACCAGAAATAGACGTCTAAAATAGGTTGATTTTTAGATCTAAAATAGGTTGATATATAGACCTAAAATAGACGCCTAAATTAGGTTGATTTATAGACCCTTAGGTTGATTTATAGACCTAAAGTAGACGTTTAAAATAGGTTTATTTATAGATCTAAAATAGACCAGAAATAGACGTCTAAAATAGGTTGATTTTTAGATCTAAAATAGGTTGATATATAGACCTAAAATAGACACCTAAATTAGGTTGATTTATAGACCCTTAGGTTGATTTATAGACCTAAAGTAGACGTTTAAAATAGGTTTATTTATAGATCTAAAATAGGTTGATTTATAGACCAGAAATAGATGTCTAAAATAGGTTGATTTTTTAGATCTAAAATAGGTTGATATATAGACCTAAAATAGACGCCTAGATTAGGTTGATTTATAGACCCTTAGGTTGATTTATAGACCTAGCGTAGACGTTTAAAATAGGTTTATTTATAGATCTAAAATAGGTTGATTTATAGACCAGAAATAGACGTCTAAAATAGGTTGATTTTTAGATCTAAAATAGGTTGATATATAGACCTAAAATAGACGCCTAAATTAGGTTGATTTATAGACCCTTAGGTTGATTTATAGACCTAAAGTAGACGTATAAAATAGGTTCATTTATAGATCTAAAATAGACCAGAAATAGACGTCTAAAATAGGTTGATTTTTAGATCTAAAATAGGTTGATATATAGACCTAAAATAGACGCCTAAATTAGGTTGATTTATAGACCCTTAGGTTGATTTATAGACCTAAAGTAGACGTTTAAAATAGATCTAAAATAGGTTGATTTATAGACCAGAAATAGACGTCTAAAATAGGTTGATTTTTAGATCTAAAATAGGTTGATATATAGACCTAAAATAGACGCCTAAATTAGGTTGATTTATAGACCCTTAGGTTGATTTATAGACCTAAAGTAGACGTTTAAAATAGATCTAAAATAGGTTGATTTATAGACCAGAAATAGACGTCTAAAATAGGTTGATTTTTTTAGATCTAAAATAGGTTGATATATAGACCTAAAATAGACGCCTAGATTAGGTTGATTTATAGACCCTTAGGTTGATTTATAGACCTAACGTAGACGTTTAAAATAGGTTCATTTATAGATCTAAAATAGGTTGATTTATAGACCAGAAATAGACGTCTAAAATAGGTTGATTTTTAGATCTAAAATAGGTTGATATATAGACCTAAAATAGACGCCTAAATTAGGTTGATTTATAGACCCTTAGGTTGATTTATAGACCTAACGTAGACGTTTAAAATAGGTTCATTTATAGATCTAAAATAGGTTGATTTATAGACCAGAAATAGACGTCTAAAATAGGTTGATTTTTAGATCTAAAATAGGTTGATATATAGACCTGAAATAGACGCCTAAATTAGGTTGATTTATAGACCCTTAGGTTGATTTATAGACCTAAAGTAGACGTTTAAACTAGGTTTATTTTTAGATCTAAAATAGGTTGATATATAGACCTAAAATAGACGATTTATAGACCAGAAATAGACGTCTAAAATAGGTTGATTTTTAGATCTAAAATAGGTTGATATATAGACCTAAAATAGACGCCTAAATTAGGTTGATTTATAAACCCTTGGGTTGATTTATAGACCTAAAGTAGACGTTTAAAATAGGTTTATTTATAGATCTAAAATAGACCAGAAATAGACGTCTAAAATAGGTTGATTTTTAGATCTAAAATAGGTTTATATATAGACCTAAAATAGACGCCTAAATTAGGTTGATTTATAGACCCTTAGGTTGATTTATAGACCTAAAGTAGACGTTTAAAATAGATCTAAAATAGGTTGATTTATAGACCAGAAATAGACGTCTAAAATAGGTTGATTTTTAGATCTAAAATAGGTTGATATATAGACCTAAAATAGACGACTAAATTAGGTTGATTCATAGACCCTTAGGTTGATTTATAGACCTAAAATAGACCAGAAATAGACGTCTAAAATAGGTTGATTTTTAGATCTAAAATAGGTTGATATATAGACCTAAAATAGACGCCTAAATTAGGTTGATTTATAGACCCTTAGGTTGATTTATAGACCTAAAGTAGACGTTTAAAATAGGTTTATTTATAGATCTAAAATAGACCAGAAATAGACGTCTAAAATAGGTTGATTTTTAGATCTAAAATAGGTTGATATATAGACCTAAAATAGACGCCTAAATTAGGTTGATTTATAGACCCTTAGGTTGATTTATAGACCTAAAGTAGACGTATAAAATAGGTTCATTTATAGATCTAAAATAGACCAGAAATAGACGTCTAAAATAGGTTGATTTTTAGATCTAAAATAGGTTGATATATAGACCTAAAATAGACGCCTAAATTAGGTTGATTTATAGACCCTTAGGTTTATTTATAGACCTAAAGTAGACGTATAAAATAGGTTCATTTATAGATCTAAAATAGACCAGAAATAGACGTCTAAAATAGGTTGATTTTTAGATCTAAAATAGGTTGATATATAGACCTAAAATAGACGCCTAAATTAGGTTGATTTATAGACCCTTAGGTTGATTTATAGACCTAAAGTAGACGTTTAAAATAGATCTAAAATAGGTTGATTTATAGACCAGAAATAGACGTCTAAAATAGGTTGATTTTTAGATCTAAAATAGGTTGATATATAGACCTAAAATAGACGCCTAAATTAGGTTGATTTATAGACCCTTAGGTTGATTTATAGACCTAAAGTAGACGTTTAAAATAGGTTTATTTTTAGATCTAAAATAGGTTGATATATAGACCTAAAATAGACAATTTATAGACCAGAAATAGACGTCTAAAATAGGTTGATTTTTAGATCTAAAATAGGTTGATATATAGACCTAAAATAGACGCCTAAATTAGGTTGATATATAAACCCTTAGGTTGATTTATAGACCTAAAGTATACGTTTAAAATAGGTTTATTTATAGATCTAAAATAGACCAGAAATAGACGTCTAAAATAGGTTGATTTTTAGATCTAAAAAAGGTTGATATATAGACCTAAAATAGACGCCTAAATTAGGTTGATTTATAGACCCTTAGGTTGATTTATAGACCTAAAGTAGACGTTTAAAATAGATCTAAAATAGGTTGATTTATAGACCAGAAATAGACGTCTAAAATAAGTTGATTTTTAGATCTAAAATAGGTTGATATATAGACCTAAAATAGACGCCTAAATTGGGTTGATTAATAGACCCTTAGGTTGATTTATAGACCTAAAATAGACCAGAAATAGACGTCTAAAATAGGTTGATTTTTAGATCTAAAATAGGTTGATATATAGACCTAAAATAGACGCCTAAATTAGGTTGATTTATAGACCCTTAGGTTGATTTATAGACCTAAAGTAGACGTTTAAAATAGATCTAAAATAGGTTGATTTATAGACCAGAAATAGACGTCTAAAATAAGTTGATTTTTAGATCTAAAATAGGTTGATATATAGACCTAAAATAGACGCCTAAATTGGGTTGATTAATAGACCCTTAGGTTGATTTATAGACCTAAAATAGACCAGAAATAGACGTCTAAAATAGGTTGATTTTTAGATCTAAAATAGGTTGATATATAGACCTAAAATAGACGCCTAAATTAGGTTGATTTATAAACCCTTAGGTTGATTTATAGACCTAAAGTAGACGTTTAAAATAGGTTTATTTATAGATCTAAAATAGACCAGAAATAGACGTCTAAAATAGGTTGATTTTTAGATCTAAAATAAGTTGATATATAGACCTAAAATAGACGCCTAAATTAGGTTGATTTATAGACCCTTAGGTTGATTTATAGACCTAAAGTAGACGTTTAAAATAGATCTAAAATAGGTTGATTTATAGACCAGAAATAGACGTCTAAAATAGGTTGATTTTTAGATCTAAAATAGGTTGATATATAGACCTAAAATAGACGCCTAAATTAGGTTGATTTATAGACCCTTAGGTTGATTTATAGACCTAAAGTAGACGTTTAAAATAGATCTAAAATAGGTTGATTTATAGACCAGAAATAGACGTCTAAAATAGGTTGATTTTTAGATCTAAAATAGGTTGATATATAGACCTAAAATAGACGACTAAATTAGGTTGATTCATAGACCCTTAGGTTGATTTATAGACCTAAAATAGACCAGAAATAGACGTCTAAAATAGGTTGATTTTTAGATCTAAAATAGGTTGATATATAGACCTAAAATAGACGCCTAAATTAGGTTGATTTATAGACCCTTAGGTTGATTTATAGACCTAAAGTAGACGTTTAAAATAGGTTTATTTATAGATCTAAAATAGACCAGAAATAGACGTCTAAAATAGGTTGATTTTTAGATCTAAAATAGGTTGATATATAGACCTAAAATAGACGCCTAAATTAGGTTGATTTATAGACCCTCAGGTTGATTTATAGACCTAAAGTAGACGTTTAAAATATATCTAAAATAGGTTGATTTATAGACCAGAAATAGACGTCTAAAATATGTTGATTTTTAGATCTAAAATAGGTTGATATAAAGACCTAAAATAGACGCCTAAATTAGGTTGATTTATAGACCCTTAGGTTGATTTATAGACCTAAAGTAGACGTTAAAAATAGGTTTATTTATAGATCTAAAATAGGTTGATTTATAGACCAGAAATAGACGTCTAAAATAGGTTGATTTTTAGATCTAAAATAGGTTGATATATAGACCTAAAATAGACGCCTAAATTAGGTTGATTTATAGACCCTTAGGTTGATTTATAGACCTAAAGTAGACGTTTAAAATAGATCTAAAATAGGTTGATTTATAGACCAGAAATAGACGTCTAAAATAAGTTGATTTTTAGATCTAAAATAGGTTGATATATAGACCTAAAATAGACGCCTAAATTGGGTTGATTAATAGACCCTTAGGTTGATTTATAGACCTAAAATAGACCAGAAATAGACGTCTAAAATAGGTTGATTTTTAGATCTAAAATAGGTTGATATATAGACCTAAAATAGACGCCTAAATTAGGTTGATTTATAGACCCTTAGGTTGATTTATAGACCTAAAGTAGACGTTTAAAATAGATCTAAAATAGGTTGATTTATAGACCAGAAATAGACGTCTAAAATAAGTTGATTTTTAGATCTAAAATAGGTTGATATATAGACCTAAAATAGACGCCTAAATTGGGTTGATTAATAGACCCTTAGGTTGATTTATAGACCTAAAATAGACCAGAAATAGACGTCTAAAATAGGTTGATTTTTAGATCTAAAATAGGTTGATATATAGACCTAAAATAGACGCCTAAATTAGGTTGATTTATAAACCCTTAGGTTGATTTATAGACCTAAAGTAGACGTTTAAAATGGGTTTATTTATAGATCTAAAATAGACCAGAAATAGACGTCTAAAATAGGTTGATTTTTAGATCTAAAATAAGTTGATATATAGACCTAAAATAGACGCCTAAATTAGGTTGATTTATAGACCCTTAGGTTGATTTATAGACCTAAAGTAGACGTTTAAAATAGATCTAAAATAGGTTGATTTATAGACCAGAAATAGACGTCTAAAATAGGTTGATTTTTAGATCTAAAATAGGTTGATATATAGACCTAAAATAGACGCCTAAATTAGGTTGATTTATAGACCCTTAGGTTGATTTATAGACCTAAAGTAGACGTTTAAAATAGATCTAAAATAGGTTGATTTATAGACCAGAAATAGACGTCTAAAATAGGTTGATTTTTAGATCTAAAATAGGTTGATATATAGACCTAAAATAGACGACTAAATTAGGTTGATTCATAGACCCTTAGGTTGATTTATAGACCTAAAATAGACCAGAAATAGACGTCTAAAATAGGTTGATTTTTAGATCTAAAATAGGTTGATATATAGACCTAAAATAGACGCCTAAATTAGGTTGATTTATAGACCCTTAGGTTGATTTATAGACCTAAAGTAGACGTTTAAAATAGGTTTATTTATAGATCTAAAATAGACCAGAAATAGACGTCTAAAATAGGTTGATTTTTAGATCTAAAATAGGTTGATATATAGACCTAAAATAGACGCCTAAATTAGGTTGATTTATAGACCCTCAGGTTGATTTATAGACCTAAAGTAGACGTTTAAAATATATCTAAAATAGGTTAATTTATAGACCAGAAATAGACGTCTAAAATATGTTGATTTTTAGATCTAAAATAGGTTGATATAAAGACCTAAAATAGACGCCTAAATTAGGTTGATTTATAGACCCTTAGGTTGATTTATAGACCTAAAGTAGACGTTTAAAATAGGTTTATTTATAGATCTAAAATAGGTTGATTTATAGACCAGAAATAGACGTCTAAAATAGGTTGATTTTTAGATCTAAAATAGGTTGATATATAGACCTAAAATAGACGCCTAAATTAGGTTGATTTATAGACCCTTAGGTTGATTTATAGACCTAAAGTAGACGTATAAAATAGGTTCATTTATAGATCTAAAATAGACCAGAAATAGACGTCTAAAATAGGTTGATTTTTAGATCTAAAATAGGTTGATATATAGACCTAAAATAGACGCCTAAATTAGGTTGATTTATAGACCCTTAGGTTGATTTATAGACCTAAAGTAGACGTTTAAAATAGGATTATTTTTAGATCTAAAATAGGTTGATATATAGACCTAAAATAGACGATTTATAGACCAGAAATAGACGTCTAAAATAGGTTGATTTTTAGATCTAAAATAGGTTGATATATAGACCTAAAATAGACGCCTAAATTAGGTTGATTTATAAACCCTTAGGTTGATTTATAGACCTAAAGTAGACGTTTAAAATAGGTTTATTTATAGATCTAAAATAGACCAGAAATAGACGTCTAAAATAGGTTGATTTTTAGATCTAAAATAGGTTGATATATAGACCTAAAATAGACGCCTAAATTAGGTTGATTTATAGACCCTTAGGTTGATTTATAGACCTAAAGTAGACGTTTAAAATAGATCTAAAATAGGTTGATTTATAGACCAGAAATAGACGTCTAAAATAGGTTGATTTTTAGATCTAAAATAGGTTGATATATAGACCTAAAATAGACGCCTAAATTAGGTTGATTCATAGACCCTTAGGTTGATTTATAGACCTAAAATAGACCAGAAATAGACGTCTAAAATAGGTTGATTTTTAGATCTAAAATAGGTTGATATATAGACCTAAAATAGACGCCTAAATTAGGTTGATTTATAGACCCTTAGGTTGATTTATAGACCTAAAGTAGACGTTTAAAATAGGTTTATTTATAGATCTAAAATAGACCAGAAATAGACGTCTAAAATAGGTTGATTTTTAGATCTAAAATAGGTTGATATATAGACCTAAAATAGACACCTAAATTAGGTTGATTTATAGACCCTTAGGTTGATTTATAGACCTAAAGTAGACGTTTAAAATAGGTTTATTTATAGATCTAAAATAGGTTGATTTATAGACCAGAAATAGATGTCTAAAATAGGTTGATTTTTTAGATCTAAAATAGGTTGATATATAGACCTAAAATAGACGCCTAGATTAGGTTGATTTATAGACCCTTAGGTTGATTTATAGACCTAACGTAGACGTTTAAAATAGGTTTATTTATAGATCTAAAATAGGTTGATTTATAGACCAGAAATAGACGTCTAAAATAGGTTGATTTTTAGATCTAAAATAGGTTGATATATAGACCTAAAATAGACGCCTAAATTAGGTTGATTTATAGACCCTTAGGTTGATTTATAGACCTAAAGTAGACGTATAAAATAGGTTCATTTATAGATCTAAAATAGACCAGAAATAGACGTCTAAAATAGGTTGATTTTTAGATCTAAAATAGGTTGATATATAGACCTAAAATAGACGCCTAAATTAGGTTGATTTATAGACCCTTAGGTTGATTTATAGACCTAAAGTAGACGTTTAAAATAGATCTAAAATAGGTTGATTTATAGACCAGAAATAGACGTCTAAAATAGGTTGATTTTTAGATCTAAAATAGGTTGATATATAGACCTAAAATAGACGCCTAAATTAGGTTGATTTATAGACCCTTAGGTTGATTTATAGACCTAAAGTTGACGTTTAAAATAGATCTAAAATAGGTTGATTTATAGACCAGAAATAGACGTCTAAAATAGGTTGATTTTTAGATCTAAAATAGGTTGATATATAGACCTAAAATAGACGCCTAAATTAGGTTGATTTATAGACCCTTAGGTTGATTTATAGACCTAAAGTAGACGTTTAAAATAGGTTTATTTATAGATCTAAAATAGACCAGAAATAGACGTCTAAAATAGGTTGATTTTTAGATCTAAAATAGGTTGATATATAGACCTAAAATAGACGCCTAAATTAGGTTGATTTATAGACCCTTAGGTTGATTTATAGACCTAAAGTAGACGTTTAAAATAGATCTAAAATAGGTTGATTTATAGACCAGAAATAGACGTCTAAAATAAGTTGATTTTTAGATCTAAAATAGGTTGATATATAGACCTAAAATAGACGCCTAAATTGGGTTGATTAATAGACCCTTAGGTTGATTTATAGACCTAAAATAGACCAGAAATAGACGTCTAAAATAGGTTGATTTTTAGATCTAAAATAGGTTGATATATAGACCTAAAATAGACGCCTAAATTAGGTTGATTTATAGACCCTTAGGTTGATTTATAGACCTAAAGTAGACGTTTAAAATAGGTTTATTTATAGATCTAAAATAGACCAGAAATAGACGTCTAAAATAGGTTGATTTTTAGATCTAAAATGGGTTGATATATAGACCTAAAATAGACGCCTAAATTAGGTTGATTTATAGACCCTTAGGTTGATTTATAGACCTAAAGTAGACGTTTAAAATATATCTAAAATAGGTTGATTTATAGACCAGAAATAGACGTCTAAAATAGGTTGATTTTTAGATCTAAAATAGGTTGATATATAGACCTAAAATAGACGCCTAAATTAGGTTGATTTATAGACCCTTAGGTTGATTTATAGACCTAAAGTAGACGTTTAAAATAGGTTTATTTATAGATCTAAAATAGACCAGAAATAGACGTCTACTTTAGGTCTATAAATCAACCTAAGGGTTTATAAATTAACCTAATTTAGGCGTCTATTTTAGGTCTATATATCAACCTATTTTAGATCTAAAAATCAACCTATTTTAGACGTCTATTTCTGGTCTATAAATCGTCTATTTTAGGTCTATATATCAACCTATTTTAGATCTAAAAATAAACCTATTTTAAACGTCTACTTTAGGTCTATAAATCAACCTAAGGGTCTATAAATCAACCTAATTTAGGCGTCTATTTTAGGTCTATATATCAACCTATTTTAGATCTAAAAATCAACCTATTTTAGGCGTCTATTTCTGGTCTATAAATCAACCTATTTTAGATCTATAAATGAACCTATTTTAAACGTCTACGTTAGGTCTATAAATCAACCTAAGGGTCTATAAATCAACCTAATTTAGGCGTCTATTTTAGGTCTATATATCAACCTATTTTAGATATAAAAATCAACCTATTTTAGACGTCTATTTCTGGTCTATAAATCAACCTATTTTAGATCTATAAATGAACCTATTTTAAACGTCTACGTTAGGTCTATAAATCAACCTAAGGGTCTATAAATCAACCTAATCTAGGCGTCTATTTTAGGTCTATATATCAACCTATTTTAGATCTAAAAAAATCAACCTATTTTAGACGTCTATTTCTGGTCTATAAATCAACCTATTTTAGATCTATTTTAAACGTCTACTTTAGGTCTATAAATCAACCTAAGGGTCTATAAATCAACCTAATTTAGGCGTCTATTTTAGGTCTATATATCAACCTATTTTAGATCTAAAAATCAACCTATTTTAGACGTCTATTTCTGGTCTATAAATCAACCTATTTTAGATCTATTTTAAACGTCTACTTTAGGTCTATAAATCAACCTAAGGGTCTATAAATCAACCTAATTTAGGCGTCTATTTTAGGTCTATATATCAACCTATTTTAGATCTAAAAATCAACCTATTTTAGACGTCTATTTCTGGTCTATTTTAGATCTATAAATGAACCTATTTTATACGTCTACTTTAGGTCTATAAATCAACCTAAGGGTCTATAAATCAACCTAATTTAGGCGTCTATTTTAGGTCTATATATCAACCTATTTTAGATCTAAAAATCAACCTATTTTAGACGTCTATTTCTGGTCTATAAATCAACCTATTTTAGATCTATAAATAAACCTATTTTAAACGTCTACGTTAGGTCTATAAATCAACCTAAGGGTCTATAAATCAACCTAATCTAGGCGTCTATTTTAGGTCTATATATCAACCTATTTTAGATCTAAAAAATCAACCTATTTTAGACATCTATTTCTGGTCTATAAATCAACCCATTTTAGATCTATAAATAAACCTATTTTAAACGTCTACTTTAGGTCTATAAATCAACCTAAGGGTCTATAAATCAACCTAATTTAGGTGTCTATTTTAGGTCTATATATCAACCTATTTTAGATCTAAAAATCAACCTATTTTAGACGTCTATTTCTGGTCTATTTTAGATCTATAAATAAACCTATTTTAAACGTCTACTTTAGGTCTATAAATCAACCTAAGGGTCTATAAATCAACCTAATTTAGGCGTCTATTTTAGGTCTATATATCAACCTATTTTAGATCTAAAAATCAACCTATTTTAGACGTCTATTTCTGGTCTATAAATCAACCTATTTTAGATATATTTTAAACGTCTACTTTAGGTCTATAAATCAACCTAAGGGTCTATAAATCAACCTAATTTAGGCGTCTATTTTAGGTCTATATATCAACCTATTTTAGATCTAAAAATCAACCTATTTTAGACGTCTATTTCTGGTCTATTTTAGATCTATAAATAAACCTATTTTAAACGTCTACTTTAGGTCTATAAATCAACCTAAGGGTCTATAAATCAACCTAATTTAGGCGTCTATTTTAGGTCTATATATCAACCTATTTTAGATCTAAAAATCAACCTATTTTAGACGTCTATTTCTGGTCTATTTTAGGTCTATAAATCAACCTAAGGGTCTATTAATCAACCCAATTTAGGCGTCTATTTTAGGTCTATATATCAACCTATTTTAGATCTAAAAATCAACTTATTTTAGACGTCTATTTCTGGTCTATAAATCAACCTATTTTAGATCTATTTTAAACGTCTACTTTAGGTCTATAAATCAACCTAAGGGTTTATAAATCAACCTAATTTAGGCGTCTATTTTAGGTCTATATATCAACCTATTTTAGATCTAAAAAAATCAACCTATTTTAGACGTCTATTTCTGGTCTATAAATCAACCTATTTTAGATCTATTTTAAACGTCAACTTTAGGTCTATAAATCAACCTAAGGGTCTATAAATCAACCTAATTTAGGCGTCTATTTTAGGTCTATATATCAACCTATTTTAGATCTAAAAATCAACCTATTTTAGACGTCTATTTCTGGTCTATAAATCAACCTATTTTAGATCTATTTTAAACGTCTACTTTAGGTCTATAAATCAACCTAAGGGTCTATAAATCAACCTAATTTAGGTGTCTATTTTAGGTCTATATATCAACCTATTTTAGATCTAAAAATCAACCTATTTTAGACGTCTATTTCTGGTCTATTTTAGATCTATAAATAAACCTATTTTAAACGTCTTCTTTAGGTCTATAAATCAACCTAAGGGTCTATAAATCAACCTAATTTAGGCGTCTATTTTAGGTCTATATATCAACCTATTTTAGATCTAAAAATCAACCTATTTTAGACGTCTATTTCTGGTCTATAAATCAACCTATTTTAGATCTATAAATAAACCTATTTTAAACGTCTACTTTAGGTCTATAAATCAACCTAAGGGTCTATAAATCCACCTAATATAGGTGTCTATTTTAGGTCTATATATCAACCTATTTTAGATCTAAAAATCAACCTATTTTAGACGTCTATTTCTGGTTTAAAAATTAACCTATTTTAGACGTCTATTTTTGGTTTAAAAATCAACCTATTTTAGACGTCTATTTTTGGTTTAAAAATCAACCTTTTTTAGACGTCTATTTTTGGTTTGAAAATCAACCTTTTTTAGACGTCTATTTTTGGTTTGAAAATCAACCTATTTTAGACGTCTATTTTTGGTTTAAAAATCAACCTATTTTAGACGTCTATTTTTTGTTTAAAAATCAACCTATTTTAGACGTCTATTTTTGGTTTAAAATTCAACCTATTTAATACATCTATGTTTGGTTTAAAAATCAACCTTGTTTAGTCAATTTTTGGTTTAAGAATCAACCTTTTTTAAACGTCTATTTTTGGTCTGAAAATCAACTTAATTTTATCTTTATCAGTGGTACAGGAATAACCAATTCACATGTACGGATCAATATGCTTGTTAAACCCAAACAACTTCTGTGCATTATTTATACAACTTACGGCTTGTTCAGACTTCAAAATTCCAAAATATGATCATATTTAATGTTTTTAATTTAGACGTCTAGTAAATTGAGCCAAGATCAAGATATTGCAAATTAATAAGGGTTGGGAAACTTTGTTGAATGACCCTACCTCGACAGTTTAGTTTTGACTATTTTAGGTCTATAAATCAACCTATTTTAGGTCTATAAATCAACCTATTTTAGATCTATAAATAAACCTATTTTAAACGTCTACTTTAGGTCTATAAATCAACCTAAGGGTCTATAAATCAACCTAATTTAGGCGTCTATTTTAGGTCTATATATCAACCTATTTTAGATCTAAAAACCAACCTATTTTAGACGTCTATTTCTGGTCTATAAATCAACCTATTTTAGATCTATTTTAAACGTCTACTTTAGGTCTATAAATCAACCTAAGGGTCTATAAATCAACCTAATTTAGGCGTCTATTTTAGGTCTATATATCAACCTATTTTAGATCTAAAAATCAACCTATTTTAGACGTCTATTTCTGGTCTATTTTAGATCTATAAATGAACCTATTTTATACGTCTACTTTAGGTCTATAAATCAACCTAAGGGTCTATAAATCAACCTAATTTAGGCGTCTATTTTAGGTCTATATATCAACCTATTTTAGATCTAAAAATCAACCTATTTTAGACGTCTATTTCTGGTCTATTTTAGATCTATAAATAAACCTATTTTAAACGTCTACTTTAGGTCTATAAATCAACCTAAGGGTCTATAAATCAACCTAATTTAGGCGTCTATTTTAGGTCTATATATCAACCTATTTTAGATCTAAAAATCAACCTATTTTAGATGTCTATTTCTGGTCTATTTTAGGTCTATAAATCAACCTAAGGGTCTATTAATCAACCCAATTTAGGCGTCTATTTTAGGTCTATATATCAACCTATTTTAGATCTAAAAATCAACCTATTTTAGACGTCTATTTCTGGTCTATAAATCAACCTATTTTAGATCTATTTTAAACGTCTACTTTAGGTCTATAAATCAACCTAAGGGTCTATAAATCAACCTAATTTAGGCGGCTATTTTAGGTCTATATATCAACCTATTTTAGATCTAAAAATCAACCTATTTTAGACGTCTATTTCTGGTCTATAAATCGTCTATTTTAGGTCTATATATCAACCTATTTTAGATCTAAAAATAAACCTATTTTAAACGTCTACTTTAGGTCTATAAATCAACCTAAGGGTCTATAAATCAACCTAATTTAGGCGTCTATTTTAGGTCTATATATCAACCTATTTTAGATCTAAAAATCAACCTATTTTAGACGTCTATTTCTGGTCTATAAATCAACCTATTTTAGATCTATAAATGAACCTATTTTAAACGTCTACGTTAGGTCTATAAATCAACCTAAGGGTCTATAAATCAACCTAATTTAGGCGTCTATTTTAGGTCTATATATCAACCTATTTTAGATCTAAAAATCAACCTATTTTAGACGTCTATTTCTGGTCTATAAATCAACCTATTTTAGATCTATAAATGTACCTATTTTAAACGTCTACGTTAGGTCTATAAATCAACCTAAGGGTCTATAAATCAACCTAATCTAGGCGTCTATTTTAGGTCTATATATCAACCTATTTTAGATCTAAAAAAATCAACCTATTTTAGACGTCTATTTCTGGTCTATAAATCAACCTATTTTAGATCTATTTTAAACGTCTACTTTAGGTCTATAAATCAACCTAAGGGTCTATAAATCAACCTAATTTAGGCGTCTATTTTAGGTCTATATATCAACCTATTTTAGATCTAAAAATCAACCTATTTTAGACGTCTATTTCTGGTCTATAAATCAACCTATTTTAGATCTATTTTAAACGTCTACTTTAGGTCTATAAATCAACCTAAGGGTCTATAAATCAACCTAATTTAGGCGTCTATTTTAGGTCTATATATCAACCTATTTTAGATCTAAAAATCAACCTATTTTAGACGTCTATTTCTGGTCTATTTTAGATCTATAAATGAACCTATTTTATACGTCTACTTTAGGTCTATAAATCAACCTAAGGGTCTATAAATCAACCTAATTTAGGCGTTTATTTTAGGTCTATATATCAACCTATTTTAGATCTAAAAATCAACTTATTTTAGACGTCTATTTCTGGTCTATAAATCAACCTATTTTAGATCTATTTTAAACGTCTACTTTAGGTCTATAAATCAACCTAAGGGTCTATAAATCAACCTAATTTAGGCGTCTATTTTAGGTCTATATATCAACCTATTTTAGATCTAAAAATCAACCTATTTTAGACGTCTATTTCTGGTCTATTTTAGGTCTATAAATAAACCTATTTTAAACGTCTACTTTAGGTCTATAAATCAACCTAAGGGTCTATAAATCAACCTAATTTAGGCGTCTATTTTAGGTCTATATATCAACCTATTTTAGATCTAAAAATCAACCTATTTTAGACGTCTATTTCTGGTCTATTTTAGGTCTATAAATCAACCTAAGGTTCTATTAATCAACCCAATTTAGGCGTCTATTTTAGGTCTATATATCAACCTATTTTAGATCTAAAAATCAACTTATTTTAGACGTCTATTTCTGGTCTATAAATCAACCTATTTTAGATCTATTTTTAACGTCTACTTTAGGTCTATAAATAAACCTAAGGGTCTATAAATCAACCTAATTTAGGCGTCTATTTTAGGTCTATATATCAACCTATTTTAGATCTAAAAATCAACCTATTTTAGACGTCTATTTCTGGTCTACAAATCAACCTATTTTAGATATATTTTAAACGTCTACTTTAGGTCTATAAATCAACCTAAGGGTCTATAAATCAACCTAATTTAGGCGTCTATTGTAGGTCTATATATCAACCTATTTTAGATCTAAAAATCAACCTATTTTAGACGTCTATTTCTGGTCTATTTTAGATCTATAAATAAACCTATTTTAAACGTCTACTTTAGGTCTATAAATCAACCTAAGGGTCTATAAATCAACCTAATTTAGGCGTCTATTTTAGGTCTATATATCAACCTATTTTAGATCTAAAAATCAACCTATTTTAGACGTCTATTTCTGGTCTATTTTAGGTCTATAAATCAACCTAAGGGTCTATTAATCAACCCAATTTAGGCGTCTATTTTAGGTCTATATATCAACCTATTTTAGATCTAAAAATCAACTTATTTTAGATCTATTTTAAACGTCTACTTTAGGTCTATAAATCAACCTAAGGGTCTATATATCAACCTATTTTAGATCTAAAAATCAACCTATTTTAGACGTCTATTTCTGGTCTATTTTAGATCTATAAATGAACCTATTTTATACGTCTACTTTAGGTCTATAAATCAACCTAAGGGTCTATAAATCAACCTAATTTAGGCGTCTATTTTAGGTCTATATATCAACCTATTTTAGATCTAAAAATCAACCTATTTTAGACGTCTATTTCTGGTCTATTTTAGATCTATAAATAAACCTATTTTAAACGTCTACTTTAGGTCTATAAATCAACCTAAGGGTTTATAAATCAACCTAATTTAGGCGTCTATTTTAGGTCTATATATCAACCTATTTTAGATCTAAAAAAATCAACCTATTTTAGACGTCTATTTCTGGTCTATAAATCAACCTATTTTAGATCTATTTTAAACGTCAACTTTAGGTCTATAAATCAACCTAAGGGTCTATAAATCAACCTAATTTAGGCGTCTATTTTAGGTCTATATATCAACCTATTTTAGATCTAAAAATCAACCTATTTTAGACGTCTATTTCTGGTCTATAAATCAACCTATTTTAGATCTATTTTAAACGTCTACTTTAGGTCTATAAATCAACCTAAGGGTCTATAAATCAACCTAATTTAGGCGTCTATTTTAGGTCTATATATCAACCTATTTTAGATCTAAAAATCAACCTATTTTAGACGTCTATTTCTGGTCTATTTTAGATCTATAAATGAACCTATTTTATACGTCTACTTTAGGTCTATAAATCAACCTAAGGGTCTATAAATCAACCTAATTTAGGCGTCTATTTTAGGTCTATATATCAACCTATTTTAGATCTAAAAATCAACCTATTTTAGACGTCTATTTCTGGTCTATTTTAGATCTATAAATGAACCTATTTTATACGTCTACTTTAGGTCTATAAATCAACCTAAGGGTCTATAAATCAACCTAATTTAGGCGTCTATTTTAGGTCTATATATCAACCTATTTTAGATCTAAAAATCAACCTATTTTAGACGTCTATTTCTGGTCTATAAATCAACCTATTTTAGATCTATAAATAAACCTATTTTAAACGTCTACTTTAGGTCTATAAATCAACCTAAGGGTCTATAAATCAACCTAATTTAGGTGTCTATTTTAGGTCTATATATCAACCTATTTTAGATCTAAAAATCAACCTATTTTAGACGTCTATTTCTGGTCTATTTTAGATCTATAAATAAACCTATTTTAAACGTCTACTTTAGGTCTATAAATCAACCTAAGGGTCTATAAATCAACCTAATTTAGGCGTCTATTTTAGGTCTATATATCAACCTATTTTAGATCTAAAAATCAACCTATTTTAGACGTCTATTTCTGGTCCATAAATCAACCTATTTTAGATATATTTTAAACGTCTACTTTAGGTCTATAAATCAACCTAAGGGTCTATAAATCAACCTAATTTAGGCGTCTATTTTAGGTCTATATATCAACCTATTTTAGATCTAAAAATCAACCTATTTTAGACGTCTATTTCTGGTCTATTTTAGATCTATAAATAAACCTATTTTAAACGTCTACTTTAGGTCTATAAATCAACCTAAGGGTCTATAAATCAACCTAATTTAGGCGTCTATTTTAGGTCTATATATCAACCTATTTTAGATCTAAAAATCAACCTATTTTAGACGTCTATTTCTGGTCTATTTTAGGTCTATAAATCAACCTAAGGGTCTATTAATCAACCCAATTTAGGCGTCTATTTTAGGTCTATATATCAACCTATTTTAGATCTAAAAATCAACTTATTTTAGACGTCTATTTCTGGTCTATAAATCAACCTATTTTAGATCTATTTTAAACGTCTACTTTAGGTCTATAAATCAACCTAAGGGTCTATAAATCAACCTAATTTAGGCGTCTATTTTAGGTCTATATATCAACAAAAATAAACCTATTTTAAACGTCTACTTTAGGTGTATAAATCAACCTAAGGGTTTATAAATCAACCTAATTTAGGCGTCTATTTTAGGTCTATATATCAACCTATTTTAGATCTAAAAATCAACCTATTTTAGACGTCTATTTCTGGTCTATAAATCGTCTATTTTAGGTCTATATATCAACCTATTTTAGATCTAAAAATAAACCTATTTTAAACGTCTACTTTAGGTCTATAAATCAACCTAAGGGTCTATAAATCAACCTAATTTAGGCGTCTATTTTAGGTCTATATATCAACCTATTTTAGATCTAAAAATCAACCTATTTTAGACGTCTATTTCTGGTCTATAAATCAACCTATTTTAGATCTATAAATGAACCTATTTTAAACGTCTACGTTAGGTCTATAAATCAACCTAAGGGTCTATAAATCAACCTAATTTAGGCGTCTATTTTAGGTCTATATATCAACCTATTTTAGATCTAAAAATCAACCTATTTTAGACGTCTATTTCTGGTCTATAAATCAACCTATTTTAGATCTATAAATGAACCTATTTTAAACGTCTACGTTAGGTCTATAAATCAACCTAAGGGTCTATAAATCCACCTAATCTAGGCGTCTATTTTAGGTCTATATATCAACCTATTTTAGATCTAAAAAAATCAACCTATTTTAGACGTCTATTTCTGGTCTATAAATCAACCTATTTTAGATCTATTTTAAACGTCTACTTTAGGTCTATAAATCAACCTAAGGGTCTATAAATCAACCTAATTTAGGCGTCTATTTTAGGTCTATATATCAACCTATTTTAGATCTAAAAATCAACCTATTTTAGACGTCTATTTCTGGTCTATAAATCAACCTATTTTAGATCTATTTTAAACGTCTACTTTAGGTCTATAAATCAACCTAAGGGTCTATAAATCAACCTAATTTAGGCGTCTATTTTAGGTCTATATATCAACCTATTTTAGATCTAAAAATCAACCTATTTTAGACGTCTATTTCTGGTCTATTTTAGATCTATAAATGAACCTATTTTATACGTCTACTTTAGGTCTATAAATCAACCTAAGGGTCTATAAATCAACCTAATTTAGGCGTCTATTTTAGGTCTATATATCAACCTATTTTAGATCTAAAAATCAACCTGTTTTAGACGTCTATTTCTGGTCTATAAATCAACCTATTTTAGATCTATAAATAAACCTATTTTAAACGTCTACGTTAGGTCTATAAATCAACCTAAGGGTCCATAAATCAACCTAATCTAGGCGTCTATTTTAGGTCTATATATCAACCTATTTTAGATCTAAAAAATCAACCTATTTTAGACATCTATTTCTGGTCTATAAATCAACCTATTTTAGATCTATAAATAAACCTATTTTAAAAGTCTACTTTAGGTCTATAAATCAACCTAAGGGTCTATAAATCAACCTAATTTAGGTGTCTATTTTAGGTCTATATATCAACCTATTTTAGATCTAAAAATCAACCTATTTTAGACGTCTATTTCTGGTCTATTTTAGATCTATAAATAAACCTATTTTAAACGTCTACTTTAGGTCTATAAATCAACCTAATGGTCTATAAATCAACCTAATTTAGGCGTCTATTTTAGGTCTATATATCAACCTATTTTAGATCTAAAAATCAACCTATTTTAGACATCTATTTCTGGTCTATAAATCAACCTATTTTAGATATATTTTAAACGTCTACTTTAGGTCTATAAATCAACCTAAGGGTCTATAAATCAACCTAATTTAGGCGTCTATTTTAGGTCTATATATCAACCTGTTTTAGATCTAAAAATCAACCTATTTTAGACGTCTATTTCTGGTCTAATTTAGATCTATAAATAAACCTATTTTAAACGTCTACTTTAGGTCTATAAATCAACCTAAGGGTCTATAAATCAACCTAATTTAGGCGTCTATTTTAGGTCTATATATCAACCTATTTTAGATCTAAAAATCAACCTATTTTAGACGTCTATTTCTGGTCTATTTTAGGTCTATAAATCAACCTAAGGGTCTATTAATCAACCCAATTTAGGCGTCTATTTTAGGTCTATATATCAACCTATTTTAGATCTAAAAATCAACTTATTTTAGACGTCTATTTCTGGTCTATAAATCAACCTATTTTAGATCTATTTTAAACGTCTACTTTAGGTCTATAAATCAACCTAAGGGTCTATAAATCAACCTAATTTAGGCGTCTATTTTAGGTCTATATATCAACCTTTTTTAGATCTAAAAATCAACCTATTTTAGACGTCTATTTCTGGTCTATTTTAGATCTATAAATAAACCTATTTTAAACGTCTACTTTAGGTCTATAAATCAACCTAAGGGTTTATAAATCAACCTAATTTAGGCGTCTATTTTAGGTCTATATATCAACCTATTTTAGATCTAAAAATCAACCTATTTTAGACGTCTATTTCTGGTCTATAAATCGTCTATTTTAGGTCTATATATCAACCTATTTTAGATCTAAAAATAAACCTATTTTAAACGTCTACTTTAGGTCTATAAATCAACCTAAGGGTCTATAAATCAACCTAATTTAGGCGTCTATTTTAGGTCTATATATCAACCTATTTTAGATCTAAAAATCAACCTATTTTAGACGTCTATTTCTGGTCTATAAATCAACCTATTTTAGATCTATAAATGAACCTATTTTAAACGTCTACGTTAGGTCTATAAATCAACCTAAGGGTCTATAAATCAACCTAATTTAGGCGTCTATTTTAGGTCTATATATCAACCTATTTTAGATCTAAAAATCAACCTATTTTAGACGTCTATTTCTGGTCTATTTTAGATCTATAAATAAACCTATTTTAAACGTCTACTTTAGGTCTATAAATCAACCTAAGGGTCTATAAATCAACCTAATTTAGGCGTCTATTTTAGGTCTATATATCAACCTATTTTAGATCTAAAAATCAACCTATTTTAGACGTCTATTTCTGGTCTATTTTAGGTCTATAAATCAACCTAAGGGTCTATGAATCAACCTAATTTAGTCGTCTATTTTAGGTCTATATATCAACCTATTTTAGATCTAAAAATCAACCTATTTTAGACGTCTATTTCTGGTCTATAAATCAACCTATTTTAGATCTATTTTAAACGTCTACTTTAGGTCTATAAATCAACCTAAGGGTCTATAAATCAACCTAATTTAGGCGTCTATTTTAGGTCTATATATAAACCTATTTTAGATCTAAAAATCAACCTATTTTAGACGTCTATTTCTGGTCTATTTTAGATCTATAAATAAACCTATTTTAAACGTCTACTTTAGGTCTATAAATCAACCCAAGGGTCTATAAATCAACCTAATTTAGGCGGCTATTTTAGGTCTATATATCAACCTATTTTAGATCTAAAAATCAACCTATTTTAGACGTCTATTTCTGGTCTATAAATCGTCTATTTTAGGTCTATATATCAACCTATTTTAGATCTAAAAATAAACCTATTTTAAACGTCTACTTTAGGTCTATAAATCAACCTAAGGGTCTATAAATCAACCTAATTTAGGCGTCTATTTTAGGTCTATATATCAACCTATTTTAGATCTAAAAATCAACCTATTTTAGACGTCTATTTCTGGTCTATAAATCAACCTATTTTAGATCTATAAATGAACCTATTTTAAACGTCTACGTTAGGTCTATAAATCAACCTAAGGGTCTATAAATCAACCTAATTTAGGCGTCTATTTTAGGTCTATATATCAACCTATTTTAGATCTAAAAATCAACCTATTTTAGACGTCTATTTCTGGTCTATAAATCAACCTATTTTAGATCTATAAATGTACCTATTTTAAACGTCTACGTTAGGTCTATAAATCAACCTAAGGGTCTATAAATCAACCTAATCTAGGCGTCTATTTTAGGTCTATATATCAACCTATTTTAGATCTAAAAAAATCAACCTATTTTAGACGTCTATTTCTGGTCTATAAATCAACCTATTTTAGATCTATTTTAAACGTCTACTTTAGGTCTATAAATCAACCTAAGGGTCTATAAATCAACCTAATTTAGGCGTCTATTTTAGGTCTATATATCAACCTATTTTAGATCTAAAAATCAACCTATTTTAGACGTCTATTTCTGGTCTATAAATCAACCTATTTTAGATCTATTTTAAACGTCTACTTTAGGTCTATAAATCAACCTAAGGGTCTATAAATCAACCTAATTTAGGCGTCTATTTTAGGTCTATATATCAACCTATTTTAGATCTAAAAATCAACCTATTTTAGACGTCTATTTCTGGTCTATTTTAGATCTATAAATTAACCTATTTTATACGTCTACTTTAGGTCTATAAATCAACCTAAGGGTCTATAAATCAACCTAATTTAGGCGTTTATTTTAGGTCTATATATCAACCTATTTTAGATCTAAAAATCAACTTATTTTAGACGTCTATTTCTGGTCTATAAATCAACCTATTTTAGATCTATTTTAAACGTCTACTTTAGGTCTATAAATCAACCTAAGGGTCTATAAATCAACCTAATTTAGGCGTCTATTTTAGGTCTATATATCAACCTATTTTAGATCTAAAAATCAACCTATTTTAGACGTCTATTTCTGGTCTATTTTAGGTCTATAAATAAACCTATTTTAAACGTCTACTTTAGGTCTATAAATCAACCTAAGGGTCTATAAATCAACCTAATTTAGGCGTCTATTTTAGGTCTATATATCAACCTATTTTAGATCTAAAAATCAACCTATTTTAGACGTCTATTTCTGGTCTATTTTAGGTCTATAAATCAACCTAAGGTTCTATTAATCAACCCAATTTAGGCGTCTATTTTAGGTCTATATATCAACCTATTTTAGATCTAAAAATCAACTTATTTTAGACGTCTATTTCTGGTCTATAAATCAACCTATTTTAGATCTATTTTTAACGTCTACTTTAGGTCTATAAATAAACCTAAGGGTCTATAAATCAACCTAATTTAGGCGTCTATTTTAGGTCTATATATCAACCTATTTTAGATCTAAAAATCAACCTATTTTAGACGTCTATTTCTGGTCTATAAATCAACCTATTTTAGATCTATTTTAAACGTCTACTTTAGGTCTATAAATCAACCTAAGGGTCTATAAATCAACCTAATTTAGGCGTCTATTTTAGGTCTATATATCAACCTATTTTAGATCTAAAAATCAACCTATTTTAGACGTCTATTTCTGGTCTATTTTAGATCTATAAATGAACCTATTTTATACGTCTACTTTAGGTCTATAAATCAACCTAAGGGTCTATAAATCAACCTAATTTAGGCGTTTATTTTAGGTCTATATATCAACCTATTTTAGATCTAAAAATCAACCTATTTTAGACGACTATTTCTGGTCTATAAATCAACCTATTTTAGATCTATAAATAAACCTATTTTAAACGTCTACGTTAGGTCTATAAATCAACCTAAGGGTCTATAAATCAACCTAATCTAGGCGTCTATTTTAGGTCTATATATCAACCTATTTTAGATCTAAAAAATTAACCTATTTTAGACATCTATTTCTCGTCTATAAATCAACCTATTTTAGATCTATAAATAAACCTATTTTAAACGTCTACTTTAGGTCTATAAATCAACCTAAGGGTCTATAAATCAACCTAATTTAGGTGTCTATTTTAGGTCTATATATCAACCTATTTTAGATCTAAAAATCAACCTATTTTAGACGTCTATTTCTGGTCTATTTTAGATCTATAAATAAACCTATTTTAAACGTCTACTTTAGGTCTATAAATCAACCTAAGGGTCTATAAATCAACCTAATTTAGGCGTCTATTTTAGGTCTATATATCAACCTATTTTAGATCTAAAAATCAACCTATTTTAGACGTCTATTTCTGGTCTATAAATCAACCTATTTTAGATATATTTTAAACGTCTACTTTAGGTCTATAAATCAACCTAAGGGTCTATAAATCAACCTAATTTAGGCGTCTATTTTAGGTCTATATATCAACCCATTTTAGATCTAAAAATCAACCTATTTTAGACGTCTATTTCTGGTCTATTTTAGATCTATAAATAAACCTATTTTAAACGTCTACTTTAGGTCTATAAATCAACCTAAGGGTCTATAAATCAACCTAATTTAGGCGTCTATTTTAGGTCTATATATCAACCTATTTTAGATCTAAAAATCAACCTATTTTAGACGTCTATTTCTGGTCTATTTTAGGTCTATAAATCAACCTAAGGGTCTATTAATCAACCCAATTTAGGCGTCTATTTTAGGTCTATATATCAACCTATTTTAGATCTAAAAATCAACTTATTTTAGACGTCTATTTCTGGTCTATAAATCAACCTATTTTAGATCTATTTTAAACGTCTACTTTAGGTCTATAAATCAACCTAAGGGTCTATAAATCAACCTAATTTAGGCGTCTATTTTAGGTCTATATATCAACCTATTTTAGATCTAAAAATCAACCTATTTTAGACGTCTATTTCTGGTCTATTTTAGATCTATAAATAAACCTATTTTAAACGTCTACTTTAGGTCTATAAATCAACCTAAGGGTCTATAAATCAACCTAATTTAGGCGTCTATTTTAGGTCTATATATCAACCTATTTTAGATCTAAAAATCAACCTATTTTAGACGTCTATTTCTGGTCTATAAATCAACCTATTTTAGATCTATTTTAAACGTCAACTTTAGGTCTATAAATCAACCTAAGGGTCTATAAATCAACCTAATTTAGGCGTCTATTTTAGGTCTATATATCAACCTATTTTAGATCTAAAAATCAACCTATTTTAGACGTCTATTTCTGGTCTATAAATCAACCTATTTTAGATCTATTTTAAACGTCTACTTTAGGTCTATAAATCAACCTAAGGGTCTATAAATCAACCTAATTTAGGCGTCTATTTTAGGTCTATATATCAACCTATTTTAGATCTAAAAATCAACCTATTTTAGACGTCTATTTCTGGTCTATTTTAGATCTATAAATGAACCTATTTTATACGTCTACTTTAGGTCTATAAATCAACCTAAGGGTCTATAAATCAACCTAATTTAGGCGTCTATTTTAGGTCTATATATCAACCTATTTTAGATCTAAAAATCAACCTATTTTAGACGTCTATTTCTGGTCTATAAATCAACCTATTTTAGATCTATAAATAAACCTATTTTAAACGTCTACGTTAGGTCTATAAATCAACCTAAGGGTCTATAAATCAACCTAATCTAGGCGTCTATTTTAGGTCTATATATCAACCTATTTTAGATCTAAAAAATCAACCTATTTTAGACATCTATTTCTGGTCTATAAATCAACCTATTTTAGATCTATAAATAAACCTATTTTAAACGTCTACTTTAGGTCTATAAATCAACCTAAGGGTCTATAAATCAACCTAATTTAGGTGTCTATTTTAGGTCTATATATCAACCTATTTTAGATCTAAAAATCAACCTATTTTAGACGTCTATTTCTGGTCTATTTTAGATCTATAAATAAACCTATTTTAAACGTCTACTTTAGGTCTATAAATCAACCTAAGGGTCTATAAATCAACCTAATTTAGGCGTCTATTTTAGGTCTATATATCAACCTATTTTAGATCTAAAAATCAACCTATTTTAGACGTCTATTTCTGGTCTATTTTAGGTCTATAAATCAACCTAAGGGTCTATGAATCAACCTAATTTAGGCGTCTATTTTAGGTCTATATATCAACCTATTTTAGATCTAAAAATCAACCTATTTTAGACGTCTATTTCTGGTCTATAAATCAACCTATTTTAGATCTATTTTAAACGTCTACTTTAGGTCTATAAATCAACCTAAGGGTCTATAAATCAACCTAATTTAGGCGTCTATTTTAGGTCTATATATCAACCTATTTTAGATCTAAAAATCAACCTATTTTAGACGTCTATTTCTGGTCTATTTTAGATCTATAAATAAACCTATTTTAAACGTCTACTTTAGGTCTATAAATCAACCTAAGGGTTTATAAATCAACCTAATTTAGGCGTCTATTTTAGGTCTATATATCAACCTATTTTAGATCTAAAAATCAACCTATTTTAGACGTCTATTTCTGGTCTATAAATCGTCTATTTTAGGTCTATATATCAACCTATTTTAGATCTAAAAATAATCCTATTTTAAACGTCTACTTTAGGTCTATAAATCAACCTAAGGGTCTATAAATCAACCTAATTTAGGCGTCTATTTTAGGTCTATATATCAACCTATTTTAGATCTAAAAATCAACCTATTTTAGACGTCTATTTCTGGTCTATTTTAGATCTATAAATGAACCTATTTTATACGTCTACTTTAGGTCTATAAATCAACCTAAGGGTCTATAAATCAACCTAATTTAGGCGTCTATTTTAGGTCTATATATCAACCTATTTTAGATCTAAAAATCAACCTATTTTAGACGTCTATTTCTGGTCTATAAATCAACCTATTTTAGATCTATAAATAAACCTATTTTAAACGTCTACTTTAGGTCTATAAATCAACCTAAGGGTCTATAAATCAACCTAATTTAGGCGTCTATTTTAGGTCTTTATATCAACCTATTTTAGATCTAAAAATCAACATATTTTAGACGTCTATTTCTGGTCTATAAATTAACCTATTTTAGATATATTTTAAACGTCTACTTTAGGTCTATAAATCAACCTGAGGGTCTATAAATCAACCTAATTTAGGCGTCTATTTTAGGTCTATATATCAACCTATTTTAGATCTAAAAATCAACCTATTTTAGACGTCTATTTCTGGTCTATTTTAGATCTATAAATAAACCTATTTTAAACGTCTACTTTAGGTCTATAAATCAACCTAAGGGTCTATAAATCAACCTAATTTAGGCGTCTATTTTAGGTCTATATATCAACCTATTTTAGATCTAAAAATCAACCTATTTTAGACGTCTATTTCTGGTCTATTTTAGGTCTATAAATCAACCTAAGGGTCTATGAATCAACCTAATTTAGTCGTCTATTTTAGGTCTATATATCAACCTATTTTAGATCTAAAAATCAACCTATTTTAGACGTCTATTTCTGGTCTATAAATCAACCTATTTTAGATCTATTTTAAACGTCTACTTTAGGTCTATAAATCAACCTAAGGGTCTATAAATCAACCTAATTTAGGCGTCTATTTTAGGTCTATATATCAACCTATTTTAGATCTAAAAATCAACCTATTTTAGACGTCTATTTCTGGTCTATAAATCAACCTATTTTAGATCTATTTTAAACGTCTACTTTAGGTCTATAAATCAACCTAAGGGTCTATAAATCAACCTAATTTAGGCGTCTATTTTAGGTCTATATATCAACTTATTTTAGATCTAAAAATCAACCTATTTTAGACGTCTATTTCTGGTCTATTTTAGATCTATAAATAAACCCATTTTAAACGTCTACTTTAGGTCTATAAATCAACCTAAGGGTTTATAAATCAACCTAATTTAGGCGTCTATTTTAGGTCTATATATCAACCTATTTTAGATCTAAAAATCAACCTATTTTAGACGTCTATTTCTGGTCTATTTTAGGTCTATAAATCAACCTAAGGGTCTATTAATCAACCCAATTTAGGCGTCTATTTTAGGTCTATATATCAACCTATTTTAGATCTAAAAATCAACTTATTTTAGACGTCTATTTCTGGTCTATAAATCAACCTATTTTAGATCTATTTTAAACGTCTACTTTAGGTCTATAAATCAACCTAAGGGTCTATAAATCAACCTAATTTAGGCGTCTATTTTAGGTCTATATATCAACCTATTTTAGATCTAAAAATCAACCTATTTTAGACGTCTATTTCTGGTCTATTTTAGGTCTATAAATCAACCTAAGGGTCTATTAATCAACCCAATTTAGGCGTCTATTTTAGGTCTATATATCAACCTATTTTAGATCTAAAAATCAACTTATTTTAGACGTCTATTTCTGGTCTATAAATCAACCTATTTTAGATCTATTTTAAACGTCTACTTTAGGTCTATAAATCAACCTAAGGGTCTATAAATCAACCTAATTTAGGCGTCTATTTTAGGTCTATATATCAACCTATTTTAGATCTAAAAATCAACCTATTTTAGACGTCTATTTCTGGTCTATAAATCAACCTATTTTAGATCTATAAATAAACCTATTTTTAACGTCTACTTTAGGTCTATAAATCAACCTAAGGGTCTATAAATCAACCTAATTTAGGCGTCTATTTTAGGTCTTTATATCAACCTATTTTAGATCTAAAAATCAACATATTTTAGACGTCTATTTCTGGTCTATAAATCAACCTATTTTAGATATATTTTAAACGTCTACTTTAGGTCTATAAATCAACCTGAGGGTCTATAAATCAACCTAATTTAGGCGTCTATTTTAGGTCTATATATCAACCTATTTTAGATCTAAAAATCAACCTATTTTAGACGTCTATTTCTGGTCTATTTTAGATCTATAAATAAACCTATTTTAAACGTCTACTTTAGGTCTATAAATCAACCTAAGGGTCTATAAATCAACCTAATTTAGGCGTCTATTTTAGGTCTATATATCAACCTATTTTAGATCTAAAAATCAACCTATTTTAGACGTCTATTTCTGGTCTATTTTAGGTCTATAAATCAACCTAAGGGTCTATGAATCAACCTAATTTAGTCGTCTATTTTAGGTCTATATATCAACCTATTTTAGATCTAAAAATCAACCTATTTTAGACGTCTATTTCTGGTCTATAAATCAACCTATTTTAGATCTATTTTAAACGTCTACTTTAGGTCTATAAATCAACCTAAGGGTCTATAAATCAACCTAATTTAGGCGTCTATTTTAGGTCTATATATCAACCTATTTTAGATCTAAAAATCAACCTATTTTAGACGTCTATTTCTGGTCTATAAATCAACCTATTTTAGATCTATTTTAAACGTCTACTTTAGGTCTATAAATCAACCTAAGGGTCTATAAATCAACCTAATTTAGGCGTCTATTTTAGGTCTATATATCAACTTATTTTAGATCTAAAAATCAACCTATTTTAGACGTCTATTTCTGGTCTATTTTAGATCTATAAATAAACCTATTTTAAACGTCTACTTTAGGTCTATAAATCAACCTAAGGGTTTATAAATCAACCTAATTTAGGCGTCTATTTTAGGTCTATATATCAACCTATTTTAGATCTAAAAATCAACCTATTTTAGACGTCTATTTCTGGTCTATTTTAGGTCTATAAATCAACCTAAGGGTCTATTAATCAACCCAATTTAGGCGTCTATTTTAGGTCTATATATCAACCTATTTTAGATCTAAAAATCAACTCATTTTAGACGTCTATTTCTGGTCTATAAATCAACCTATTTTAGATCTATTTTAAACGTCTACTTTAGGTCTATAAATCAACCTAAGGGTCTATAAATCAACCTAATTTAGGCGTCTATTTTAGGTCTATATATCAACCTATTTTAGATCTAAAAATCAACCTATTTTAGACGTCTATTTCTGGTCTATTTTAGGTCTATAAATCAACCTAAGGGTCTATTAATCAACCCAATTTAGGCGTCTATTTTAGGTCTATATATCAACCTATTTTAGATCTAAAAATCAACTTATTTTAGACGTCTATTTCTGGTCTATAAATCAACCTATTTTAGATCTATTTTAAACGTCTACTTTAGGTCTATAAATCAACCTAAGGGTCTATAAATCAACCTAATTTAGGCGTCTATTTTAGGTCTATATATCAACCTTTTTTAGATCTAAAAATCAACCTATTTTAGACGTCTATTTCTGGTCTATTTTAGATCTATAAATAAACCTATTTTAAACGTATACTTTAGGTCTATAAATCAACCTAAGGGTTTATATATCAACCTAATTTAGGCGTCTATTTTAGGTCTATATATCAACCTATTTTAGATCTAAAAATCAACCTATTTTAGACGTCTATTTCTGGTCTATAAATTGTCTATTTTAGGTCTATATATCAACCTATTTTAGATCTAAAAATAAACCTATTTTAAACGTCTACTTTAGGTCTATAAATCAACCTAAGGGTCTATAAATCAACCTAATTTAGGCGTCTATTTTAGGTCTATATATCAACCTATTTTAGATCTAAAAATCAACCTATTTTAGACGTCTATTTCTGGTCTATAAATCAACTTATTTTAGATCTATTTTAAACGTCTACTTTAGGTCTATAAATCAACCTAAGGGTCTATAAATCAACCTAATTTAGGCGTCTATTTTAGGTCTATATATCAACCTATTTTAGATCTAAAAATCAACCTATTTTAGACGTCTATTTCTGGTCTATTTTAGATCTATAAATGAACCTATTTTATACGTCTACTTTAGGTCTATAAATAAACCTAAGGGTCTATAAATCAACCTAATTTAGGCGTCTATTTTAGGTCTATATATCAACCTATTTTAGATCTAAAAATCAACCTATTTTAGACGTCTATTTCTGGTCTATTTTAGATCTATAAATGAACCTATTTTATACGTCTACTTTAGGTCTATAAATCAACCTAAGGGTCTATAAATCAACCTAATTTAGGCGTCTATTTTAGGTCTATATATCAACCTATTTTAGATCTAAAAATCAACCTATTTTAGACGTCTATTTCTGGTCTATTTTAGATCTATAAATAAACCTATTTTAAACGTCTACTTTAGGTCTATAAATCAACCTAAGGGTCTATAAATCAACCTAATTTAGGCGTCTATTTTAGGTCTATATATCAACCTATTTTAGATCTAAAAATCAACCTATTTTAGACGTCTATTTCTGGTCTATTTTAGGTCTATAAATCAACCTAAGGGTCTATGAATCAACCTAATTTAGTCGTCTATTTTAGGTCTATATATCAACCTATTTTAGATCTAAAAATCAACCTATTTTAGACGTCTATTTCTGGTCTATAAATCAACCTATTTTAGATCTATTTTAAACGTCTACTTTAGGTCTATAAATCAACCTAAGGGTCTATAAATCAACCTAATTTAGGCGTCTATTTTAGGTCTATATATAAACCTATTTTAGATCTAAAAATCAACCTATTTTAGACGTCTATTTCTGGTCTATTTTAGATCTATAAATAAACCTATTTTAAACGTCTACTTTAGGTCTATAAATCAACCCAAGGGTTTATAAATCAACCTAATTTAGGCGTCTATTTTAGGTCTATATATCAACCTATTTTAGATCTAAAAATCAACCTATTTTAGACGTCTATTTCTGGTCTATAAATCGTCTATTTTAGGTCTATATATCAACCTATTTTAGATCTAAAAATAAACCTAGTTTAAACGTCTACTTTAGGTCTATAAATCAACCTAAGGGTCTATAAATCAACCTAATTTAGGCGTCTATTTCAGGTCTATATATCAACCTATTTTAGATCTAAAAATCAACCTATTTTAGACGTCTATTTCTGGTCTATAAATCAACCTATTTTAGATCTATAAATGAACCTATTTTAAACGTCTACGTTAGGTCTATAAATCAACCTAAGGGTCTATAAATCAACCTAATTTAGGCGTCTATTTTAGGTCTATATATCAACCTATTTTAGATCTAAAAATCAACCTATTTTAGACGTCTATTTCTGGTCTATAAATCAACCTATTTTAGATCTATAAATGAACCTATTTTAAACGTCTACGTTAGGTCTATAAATCAACCTAAGGGTCTATAAATCAACCTAATCTAGGCGTCTATTTTAGGTCTATATATCAACCTATTTTAGATCTAAAAAAATCAACCTATTTTAGACGTCTATTTCTGGTCTATAAATCAACCTATTTTAGATCTATTTTAAACGTCTACTTTAGGTCTATAAATCAACCTAAGGGTCTATAAATCAACCTAATTTAGGCGTCTATTTTAGGTCTATATATCAACCTATTTTAGATCTAAAAATCAACCTATTTTAGACGTCTATTTCTGGTCTATAAATCAACCTATTTTAGATCTATTTTAAACGTCTACTTTAGGTCTATAAATCAACCTAAGGGTCTATAAATCAACCTAATTTAGGCGTCTATTTTAGGTCTATATATCAACCTATTTTAGATCTAAAAATCAACCTATTTTAGACGTCTATTTCTGGTCTATTTTAGATCTATAAATGAACCTATTTTATACGTCTACTTTAGGTCTATAAATCAACCTAAGGGTCTATAAATCAACCTAATTTAGGCGTCTATTTTAGGTCTATATATCAACCTATTTTAGATCTAAAAATCAACCTATTTTAGACGTCTATTTCTGGTCTATAAATCAACCTATTTTAGATCTATAAATAAACCTATTTTAAACGTCTACGCTAGGTCTATAAATCAACCTAAGGGTCTATAAATCAACCTAATCTAGGCGTCTATTTTAGGTCTATATATCAACCTATTTTAGATCTAAAAAATCAACCTATTTTAGACATCTATTTCTGGTCTATAAATCAACCTATTTTAGATCTATAAATAAACCTATTTTAAACGTCTACTTTAGGTCTATAAATCAACCTAAGGGTCTATAAATCAACCTAATTTAGGTGTCTATTTTAGGTCTATATATCAACCTATTTTAGATCTAAAAATCAACCTATTTTAGACGTCTATTTCTGGTCTATTTTAGATCTATAAATAAACCTATTTTAAACGTCTACTTTAGGTCTATAAATCAACCTAAGGGTCTATAAATCAACCTAATTTAGGCGTCTATTTTAGGTCTATATATCAACCTATTTTAGATCTAAAAATCAACCTATTTTAGACGTCTATTTCTGGTCTACAAATCAACCTATTTTAGATATATTTTAAACGTCTACTTTAGGTCTATAAATCAACCTAAGGGTCTATAAATCAACCTAATTTAGGCGTCTATTGTAGGTCTATATATCAACCTATTTTAGATCTAAAAATCAACCTATTTTAGACGTCTATTTCTGGTCTATTTTAGATCTATAAATAAACCTATTTTAAACGTCTACTTTAGGTCTATAAATCAACCTAAGGGTCTATAAATCAACCTAATTTAGGCGTCTATTTTAGGTCTATATATCAACCTATTTTAGATCTAAAAATCAACCTATTTTAGACGTCTATTTCTGGTCTATTTTAGGTCTATAAATCAACCTAAGGGTCTATTAATCAACCCAATTTAGGCGTCTATTTTAGGTCTATATATCAACCTATTTTAGATCTAAAAATCAACTTATTTTAGATCTATTTTAAACGTCTACTTTAGGTCTATAAATCAACCTAAGGGTCTATATATCAACCTATTTTAGATCTAAAAATCAACCTATTTTAGACGTCTATTTCTGGTCTATTTTAGATCTATAAATGAACCTATTTTATACGTCTACTTTAGGTCTATAAATCAACCTAAGGGTCTATAAATCAACCTAATTTAGGCGTCTATTTTAGGTCTATATATCAACCTATTTTAGATCTAAAAATCAACCTATTTTAGACGTCTATTTCTGGTCTATTTTAGATCTATAAATAAACCTATTTTAAACGTCTACTTTAGGTCTATAAATCAACCTAAGGGTTTATAAATCAACCTAATTTAGGCGTCTATTTTAGGTCTATATATCAACCTATTTTAGATCTAAAAAAATCAACCTATTTTAGACGTCTATTTCTGGTCTATAAATCAACCTATTTTAGATCTATTTTAAACGTCAACTTTAGGTCTATAAATCAACCTAAGGGTCTATAAATCAACCTAATTTAGGCGTCTATTTTAGGTCTATATATCAACCTATTTTAGATCTAAAAATCAACCTATTTTAGACGTCTATTTCTGGTCTATAAATCAACCTATTTTAGATCTATTTTAAACGTCTACTTTAGGTCTATAAATCAACCTAAGGGTCTATAAATCAACCTAATTTAGGCGTCTATTTTAGGTCTATATATCAACCTATTTTAGATCTAAAAATCAACCTATTTTAGACGTCTATTTCTGGTCTATTTTAGATCTATAAATGAACCTATTTTATACGTCTACTTTAGGTCTATAAATCAACCTAAGGGTCTATAAATCAACCTAATTTAGGCGTCTATTTTAGGTCTATATATCAACCTATTTTAGATCTAAAAATCAACCTATTTTAGACGTCTATTTCTGGTCTATTTTAGATCTATAAATGAACCTATTTTATACGTCTACTTTAGGTCTATAAATCAACCTAAGGGTCTATAAATCAACCTAATTTAGGCGTCTATTTTAGGTCTATATATCAACCTATTTTAGATCTAAAAATCAACCTATTTTAGACGTCTATTTCTGGTCTATAAATCAACCTATTTTAGATCTATAAATAAACCTATTTTAAACGTCTACTTTAGGTCTATAAATCAACCTAAGGGTCTATAAATCAACCTAATTTAGGTGTCTATTTTAGGTCTATATATCAACCTATTTTAGATCTAAAAATCAACCTATTTTAGACGTCTATTTCTGGTCTATTTTAGATCTATAAATAAACCTATTTTAAACGTCTACTTTAGGTCTATAAATCAACCTAAGGGTCTATAAATCAACCTAATTTAGGCGTCTATTTTAGGTCTATATATCAACCTATTTTAGATCTAAAAATCAACCTATTTTAGACGTCTATTTCTGGTCCATAAATCAACCTATTTTAGATATATTTTAAACGTCTACTTTAGGTCTATAAATCAACCTAAGGGTCTATAAATCAACCTAATTTAGGCGTCTATTTTAGGTCTATATATCAACCTATTTTAGATCTAAAAATCAACCTATTTTAGACGTCTATTTCTGGTCTATTTTAGATCTATAAATAAACCTATTTTAAACGTCTACTTTAGGTCTATAAATCAACCTAAGGGTCTATAAATCAACCTAATTTAGGCGTCTATTTTAGGTCTATATATCAACCTATTTTAGATCTAAAAATCAACCTATTTTAGACGTCTATTTCTGGTCTATTTTAGGTCTATAAATCAACCTAAGGGTCTATTAATCAACCCAATTTAGGCGTCTATTTTAGGTCTATATATCAACCTATTTTAGATCTAAAAATCAACTTATTTTAGACGTCTATTTCTGGTCTATAAATCAACCTATTTTAGATCTATTTTAAACGTCTACTTTAGGTCTATAAATCAACCTAAGGGTCTATAAATCAACCTAATTTAGGCGTCTATTTTAGGTCTATATATCAACAAAAATAAACCTATTTTAAACGTCTACTTTAGGTGTATAAATCAACCTAAGGGTTTATAAATCAACCTAATTTAGGCGTCTATTTTAGGTCTATATATCAACCTATTTTAGATCTAAAAATCAACCTATTTTAGACGTCTATTTCTGGTCTATAAATCGTCTATTTTAGGTCTATATATCAACCTATTTTAGATCTAAAAATAAACCTATTTTAAACGTCTACTTTAGGTCTATAAATCAACCTAAGGGTCTATAAATCAACCTAATTTAGGCGTCTATTTTAGGTCTATATATCAACCTATTTTAGATCTAAAAATCAACCTATTTTAGACGTCTATTTCTGGTCTATAAATCAACCTATTTTAGATCTATAAATGAACCTATTTTAAACGTCTACGTTAGGTCTATAAATCAACCTAAGGGTCTATAAATCAACCTAATTTAGGCGTCTATTTTAGGTCTATATATCAACCTATTTTAGATCTAAAAATCAACCTATTTTAGACGTCTATTTCTGGTCTATAAATCAACCTATTTTAGATCTATAAATGAACCTATTTTAAACGTCTACGTTAGGTCTATAAATCAACCTAAGGGTCTATAAATCCACCTAATCTAGGCGTCTATTTTAGGTCTATATATCAACCTATTTTAGATCTAAAAAAATCAACCTATTTTAGACGTCTATTTCTGGTCTATAAATCAACCTATTTTAGATCTATTTTAAACGTCTACTTTAGGTCTATAAATCAACCTAAGGGTCTATAAATCAACCTAATTTAGGCGTCTATTTTAGGTCTATATATCAACCTATTTTAGATCTAAAAATCAACCTATTTTAGACGTCTATTTCTGGTCTATAAATCAACCTATTTTAGATCTATTTTAAACGTCTACTTTAGGTCTATAAATCAACCTAAGGGTCTATAAATCAACCTAATTTAGGCGTCTATTTTAGGTCTATATATCAACCTATTTTAGATCTAAAAATCAACCTATTTTAGACGTCTATTTCTGGTCTATTTTAGATCTATAAATGAACCTATTTTATACGTCTACTTTAGGTCTATAAATCAACCTAAGGGTCTATAAATCAACCTAATTTAGGCGTCTATTTTAGGTCTATATATCAACCTATTTTAGATCTAAAAATCAACCTATTTTAGACGTCTATTTCTGGTCTATAAATCAACCTATTTTAGATCTATAAATAAACCTATTTTAAACGTCTACGTTAGGTCTATAAATCAACCTAAGGGTCCATAAATCAACCTAATCTAGGCGTCTATTTTAGGTCTATATATCAACCTATTTTAGATCTAAAAAATCAACCTATTTTAGACATCTATTTCTGGTCTATAAATCAACCTATTTTAGATCTATAAATAAACCTATTTTAAACGTCTACTTTAGGTCTATAAATCAACCTAAGGGTCTATAAATCAACCTAATTTAGGTGTCTATTTTAGGTCTATATATCAACCTATTTTAGATCTAAAAATCAACCTATTTTAGACGTCTATTTCTGGTCTATTTTAGATCTATAAATAAACCTATTTTAAACGTCTACTTTAGGTCTATAAATCAACCTAATGGTCTATAAATCAACCTAATTTAGGCGTCTATTTTAGGTCTATATATCAACCTATTTTAGATCTAAAAATCAACCTATTTTAGACATCTATTTCTGGTCTATAAATCAACCTATTTTAGATATATTTTAAACGTCTACTTTAGGTCTATAAATCAACCTAAGGGTCTATAAATCAACCTAATTTAGGCGTCTATTTTAGGTCTATATATCAACCTATTTTAGATCTAAAAATCAACCTATTTTAGACGTCTATTTCTGGTCTAATTTAGATCTATAAATAAACCTATTTTAAACGTCTACTTTAGGTCTATAAATCAACCTAAGGGTCTATAAATCAACCTAATTTAGGCGTCTATTTTAGGTCTATATATCAACCTATTTTAGATCTAAAAATCAACCTATTTTAGACGTCTATTTCTGGTCTATTTTAGGTCTATAAATCAACCTAAGGGTCTATTAATCAACCCAATTTAGGCGTCTATTTTAGGTCTATATATCAACCTATTTTAGATCTAAAAATCAACTTATTTTAGACGTCTATTTCTGGTCTATAAATCAACCTATTTTAGATCTATTTTAAACGTCTACTTTAGGTCTATAAATCAACCTAAGGGTCTATAAATCAACCTAATTTAGGCGTCTATTTTAGGTCTATATATCAACCTTTTTTAGATCTAAAAATCAACCTATTTTAGACGTCTATTTCTGGTCTATTTTAGATCTATAAATAAACCTATTTTAAACGTCTACTTTAGGTCTATAAATCAACCTAAGGGTTTATAAATCAACCTAATTTAGGCGTCTATTTTAGGTCTATATATCAACCTATTTTAGATCTAAAAATCAACCTATTTTAGACGTCTATTTCTGGTCTATAAATCGTCTATTTTAGGTCTATATATCAACCTATTTTAGATCTAAAAATAAACCTATTTTAAACGTCTACTTTAGGTCTATAAATCAACCTAAGGGTCTATAAATCAACCTAATTTAGGCGTCTATTTTAGGTCTATATATCAACCTATTTTAGATCTAAAAATCAACCTATTTTAGACGTCTATTTCTGGTCTATAAATCAACCTATTTTAGATCTATAAATGAACCTATTTTAAACGTCTACGTTAGGTCTATAAATCAACCTAAGGGTCTATAAATCAACCTAATTTAGGCGTCTATTTTAGGTCTATATATCAACCTATTTTAGATCTAAAAATCAACCTATTTTAGACGTCTATTTCTGGTCTATAAATCAACCTATTTTAGATCGATAAATGAACCTATTTTAAACGTCTACGTTAGGTCTATAAATCAACCTAAGGGTCTATAAATCAACCTAATCTAGGCGTCTATTTTAGGTCTATATATCAACCTATTTTAGATCTAGAAAAATCAACCTATTTTAGACGTCTATTTCTGGTCTATAAATCAACCTATTTTAGATCTATTTTAAACGTCTACTTTAGGTCTATAAATCAACCTAGGGGTCTATAAATCAACCTAATTTAGGCGTCTATTTTAGGTCTATATATCAACCTATTTTAGATCTAAAAATCAACCTATTTTAGACGTCTATTTCTGGTCTATAAATCAACCTATTTTAGATCTATTTTAAACGTCTACTTTAGGTCTATAAATCAACCTAAGGGTCTATAAATCAACCTAATTTAGGCGTCTATTTTAGGTCTATATATCAACCTATTTTAGATCTAAAAATCAACCTATTTTAGACGTCTATTTCTGGTCTATTTTAGATCTATAAATGAACCTATTTTATACGTCTACTTTAGGTCTATAAATCAACCTAAGGGTCTATAAATCAACCTAATTTAGGCGTCAATTTTAGGTCTATATATCAACCTATTTTAGATCTAAAAATCAACCTATTTTAGACGTCTATTTCTGGTCTATAAATCAACCTATTTTAGATCTATAAATAAACCTATTTTAAACGTCTACGTTAGGTCTATAAATCAACCTAAGGGTCTATAAATCAACCTAATCTAGGCGTCTATTTTAGGTCTATATATCAACCTATTTTAGATCTAAAAAATCAACCTATTTTAGACATCTATTTCTGGTCTATAAATCAACCTATTTTAGATCTATAAATGAACCTATTTTAAACGTCTACGTTAGGTCTATAAATCAACCTAAGGGTCTATAAATCAACCTAATTTAGGCGTCTATTTTAGGTCTATATATCAACCTATTTTAGATCTAAAAATCAACCTATTTTAGACGTCTATTTCTGGTCTATTTTAGATCAATAAATAAACCTATTTTAAACGTCTACTTTAGGTCTATAAATCAACCTAAGGGTCTATAAATCAACCTAATTTAGGCGTCTATTTTAGGTCTATATATCAACCTATTTTAGATCTAAAAATCAACCTATTTTAGACGTCTATTTCTGGTCTATAAATCAACCTATTTTAGATCTATTTTAAACGTCTACTTTAGGTCTATAAATCAACCTAAGGGTCTATAAATCAACCTAATTTAGGCGTCTATTTTAGGTCTATATATCAACCTATTTTAGATCTAAAAATCAACCTATTTTAGACGTCTATTTCTGGTCTATTTTAGATCTATAAATAAACCTATTTTAAACGTCTACTTTAGGTCTATAAATCGACCTAAGGGTCTATAAATCAACCTAATTTAGGCGTCTATTTTAGGTCTATATATCAACCTATTTTAGATCTAAAAATCAACCTATTTTAGACGTCTATTTCTGGTCTATTTTAGGTCTATAAATCAACCTAAGGGTCTATTAATCAACCCAATTTAGGCGTCTATTTTAGGTCTATATATCAACCTATTTTAGATCTAAAAATCAACTTATTTTAGACGTCTATTTCTGGTCTATAAATCAACCTATTTTAGATCTATTTTAAACGTCTACTTTAGGTCTATAAATCAACCTAAGGGTCTATAAATCAACCTAATTTAGGCGTCTATTTTAGGTCTATATATCAACCTTTTTTAGATCTAAAAATCAACCTATTTTAGACGTCTATTTCTGGTCTATTTTAGATCTATAAATAAACCTATTTTAAACGTCTACTTTAGGTCTATAAATCAACCTAAGGGTTTATAAATCAACCTAATTTAGGCGTCTATTTTAGGTCTATATATCAACCTATTTTAGATCTAAAAATCAACCTATTTTAGACGTCTATTTCTGGTCTATAAATCGTCTATTTTAGGTCTATATATCAACCTATTTTAGATCTAAAAATAAACCTATTTTAAACGTCTACTTTAGGTCTATAAATCAACCTAAGGGTCTATAAATCAACCTAATTTAGGCGTCTATTTTAGGTCTATATATCAACCTATTTTAGATCTAAAAATCAACCTATTTTAGACGTCTATTTCTGGTCTATAAATCAACCTATTTTAGATCTATAAATGAACCTATTTTAAACGTCTACGTTAGGTCTATAAATCAACCTAAGGGTCTATAAATCAACCTAATTTAGGCGTCTATTTTAGGTCTATATATCAACCTATTTTAGATCTAAAAATCAACCTATTTTAGACGTCTATTTCTGGTCTATAAATCAACCTATTTTAGATCTATAAATGAACCTATTTTAAACGTCTACGTTAGGTCTATAAATCAACCTAAGGGTCTATAAATCAACCTTATCTAGGCGTCTATTTTAGGTCTATATATCAACCTATTTTAGATCTAAAAAAATCAACCTATTTTAGACGTCTATTTCTGGTCTATAAATCAACCTATTTTAGATCTATTTTAAACGTCTACTTTAGGTCTATAAATCAACCTAAGGGTCTATAAATCAACCTAATTTAGGCGTCTATTTTAGGTCTATATATCAACCTATTTTAGATCTAAAAATCAGCCTATTTTAGACGTCTATTTCTGGTCTATAAATCAACCTATTTTAGATCTATTTTAAACGTCTACTTTAGGTCTATAAATCAACCTAAGGGTCTATAAATCAACCTAATTTAGGCGTCTATTTTAGGTCTATATATCAACCTATTTTAGATCTAAAAATCAACCTATTTTAGACGTCTATTTCTGGTCTATTTTAGATCTATAAATGAACCTATTTTATACGTCTACTTTAGGTCTATAAATCAACCTAAGGGTCTATAAATCAACCTAATTTAGGCGTCTATTTTAGGTCTATATATCAACCTATTTTAGATCTAAAAATCAACCTATTTTAGACGTCTATTTCTGGTCTATAAATCAACCTATTTTAGATCTATAAATAAACCTATTTTAAACGTCTACGTTAGGTCTATAAATCAACCTAAGGGTCTATAAATGAACCTAATCTAGGCGTCTATTTTAGGTCTATATATCAACCTATTTTAGATCTAAAAAATCAACCTATTTTAGACATCTATTTCTGGTCTATAAATAAACCTATTTTAGATCTATAAATAAACCTATTTTAAACGTCTACTTTAGGTCTATAAATCAACCTAAGGGTCTATAAATCAACCTAATTTAGGTGTCTATTTTAGGTCTATATATCAACCTATTTTAGATCTAAAAATCAACCTATTTTAGACGTCTATTTCTGGTCTATTTTAGATCTATAAATAAACCTATTTTAAACGTCTACTTTAGGTCTATAAATCAACCTAAGGGTCTATAAATCAACCTAATTTAGGCGTCTATTTTAGGTCTATATATCAACCTATTTTAGATCTAAAAATCAGCCTATTTTAGACGTCTATTTCTGGTCTATAAATCAACCTATTTTAGATCTATTTTAAACGTCTACTTTAGGTCTATAAATCAACCTAAGGGTCTATAAATCAACCTAATTTAGGCGTCTATTTTAGGTCTATATATCAACCTATTTTAGATCTAAAAATCAACCTATTTTAGACGTCTATTTCTGGTCTATTTTAGATCTATAAATGAACCTATTTTATACGTCTACTTTAGGTCTATAAATCAACCTAAGGGTCTATAAATCAACCTAATTTAGGCGTCTATTTTAGGTCTATATATCAACCTATTTTAGATCTAAAAATCAACCTATTTTAGACGTCTATTTCTGGTCTATAAATCAACCTATTTTAGATCTATAAATAAACCTATTTTAAACGTCTACGTTAGGTCTATAAATCAACCTAAGGGTCTATAAATCAACCTAATCTAGGCGTCTATTTTAGGTCTATATATCAACCTATTTTAGATCTAAAAAATCAACCTATTTTAGACATCTATTTCTGGTCTATAAATCAACCTATTTTAGATCTATAAATAAACCTATTTTAAACGTCTACTTTAGGTCTATAAATCAACCTAAGGGTCTATAAATCAACCTAATTTAGGTGTCTATTTTAGGTCTATATATCAACCTATTTTAGATCTAAAAATCAACCTATTTTAGACGTCTATTTCTGGTCTATTTTAGATCTATAAATAAACCTATTTTAAACGTCTACTTTAGGTCTATAAATCAACCTAAGGGTCTATAAATCAACCTAATTTAGGCGTCTATTTTAGGTCTATATATCAACCTATTTTAGATCTAAAAATCAACCTATTTTAGACGTCTATTTCTGGTCTATTTTAGGTCTATAAATCAACCTAAGGGTCTATGAATCAACCTAATTTAGGCGTCTATTTTAGGTCTATATATCAACCTATTTTAGATCTAAAAATCAACCTATTTTAGACGTCTATTTCTGGTCTATAAATCAACCTATTTTAGATCTATTTTAAACGTCTACTTTAGGTCTATAAATCAACCTAAGGGTCTGTAAATCAACCTAATTTAGGCGTCTATTTTAGGTCTATATATCAACCTATTTTAGATCTAAAAATCAACCTATTTTAGACGTCTATTTCTGGTCTATTTTAGATCTATAAATAAACCTATTTTAAACGTCTACTTTAGGTCTATAAATCAACCTAAGGGTTTATAAATCAACCTAATTTAGGCGTCTATTTTAGGTCTATATATCAACCTATTTTAGATCTAAAAATCAACCTATTTTAGACGTCTATTTCTGGTCTATAAATCGTCTATTTTAGGTCTATATATCAACCTATTTTAGATCTAAAAATAAACCTATTTTAAACGTCTACTTTAGGTCTATAAATCAACCTAAGGGTCTATAAATCAACCTAATTTAGGCGTCTATTTTAGGTCTATATATCAACCTATTTTAGATCTAAAAATCAACCTATTTTAGACGTCTATTTCTGGTCTATTTTAGGTCTATAAATCAACCTAAGGGTCTATGAATCAACCTAATTTAGGCGTCTATTTTAGGTCTATATATCAACCTATTTTAGACGTCTATTTCTGGTCTATTTTAGATCTATAAATAAACCTATTTTAAACGTCTACTTTAGGTCTATAAATCAACCTAAGGGTTTATAAATCAACCTAATTTAGGCGTCTATTTTAGGTCTATATATCAACCTATTTTAGATCTAAAAATCAACCTATTTTAGACGTCTATTTCTGGTCTATAAATCGTCTATTTTAGGTCTATATATCAACCTATTTTAGATCTAAAAATAAACCTATTTTAAACGTCTACTTTAGGTCTATAAATCAACCTAAGGGTCTATAAATCAACCTAATTTAGGTGTCTATTTTAGGTCTATATATCAACCTATTTTAGATCTAAAAATCAACCTATTTTAGACGTCTATTTCTGGTCTATTTTAGATCTATAAATGAACCTATTTTATACGTCTACTTTAGGTCTATAAATCAACCTAAGGGTCTATAAATCAACCTAATTTAGGCGTCTATTTTAGGTCTATATATCAACCTATTTTAGATCTAAAAATCAACCTATTTTAGACGTCTATTTCTGGTCTATAAATCAACCTATTTTAGATCTATAAATAAACCTATTTTAAACGTCTACTTTAGGTCTATAAATCAACCTAAGGGTCTATAAATCAACCTAATTTAGGCGTCTATTTTAGGTCTATATATCAACCTATTTTAGATCTAAAAATCAACCTATTTTAGACGTCTATTTCTGGTCTATAAATCAACCTATTTTAGATATATTTTAAACGTCTACTTTAGGTCTATAAATCAACCTAAGGGTCTATAAATCAACCTAATTTAGGCGTCTATTTTAGGTCTATATATCAACCTATTTTAGATCTAAAAATCAACCTATTTTAGACGTCTATTTCTGGTCTATTTTAGATCTATAAATAAACCTATTTTAAACGTCTACTTTAGGTCTATAAATCAACCTAAGGGTCTATAAATCAACCTAATTTAGGCGTCTATTTTAGGTCTATATATCAACCTATTTTAGATCTAAAAATCAACCTATTTTAGACGTCTATTTCTGGTCTATTTTAGGTCTATAAATCAACCTAAGGGTCTATGAATCAACCTAATTTAGTCGTCTATTTTAGGTCTATATATCAACCTATTTTAGATCTAAAAATCAACCTATTTTAGACGTCTATTTCTGGTCTATAAATCAACCTATTTTAGATCTATTTTAAACGTCTACTTTAGGTCTATAAATCAACCTAAGGGTCTATAAATCAACCTAATTTAGGCGTCTATTTTAGGTCTATATATCAACCTATTTTAGATCTAAAAATCAACCTATTTTAGACGTCTATTTCCGGTCTATTTTAGATCTATAAATAAACCTATTTTAAACGTCTACTTTAGGTCTATAAATCAACCTAAGGGTTTATAAATCAACCTAATTTAGGCGTCTATTTTAGGTCTATATATCAACCTATTTTAGATCTAAAAATCAACCTATTTTAGACGTCTATTTCTGGTCTATAAATCGTCTATTTTAGGTCTATATATCAACCTATTTTAGATCTAAAAATAAACCTATTTTAAACGTCTACTTTAGGTCTATAAATCAACCTAAGGGTCTATAAATCAACCTAATTTAGGCGTCTATTTTAGGTCTATATATCAACCTATTTTAGATCTAAAAATCAACCTATTTTAGACGTCTATTTCTGGTCTATAAATCAACCTATTTTAGATCTATAAATGAACCTATTTTAAACGTCTACGTTAGGTCTATAAATCAACCTAAGGGTCTATAAATCAACCTAATTTAGGAGTCTATTTTAGGTCTATATATCAACCTATTTTAGATCTAAAAATCAACCTATTTTAGACGTCTATTTCTGGTCTATAAATCAACCTATTTTAGATATATTTTAAACGTCTACTTTAGGTCTATAAATCAACCTAAGGGTCTATAAATCAACCTAATTTAGGCGTCTATTTTAGGTCTATATATCAACCTATTTTAGATCTAAAAATCAACCTATTTTAGACGTCTATTTCTGGTCTATTTTAGATCTATAAATAAACCTATTTTAAACGTCTACTTTAGGTCTATAAATCAACCTAAGGGTCTATAAATCAACCTAATTTAGGCGTCTATTTTAGGTCTATATATCAACCTATTTTAGATCTAAAAATCAACCTATTTTAGACGTCTATTTCTGGTCTATTTTAGGTCTATAAATCAACCTAAGGGTCTATGAATCAACCTAATTTAGTCGTCTATTTTAGGTCTATATATCAACCTATTTTAGATCTAAAAATCAACCTATTTTAGACGTCTATTTCTGGTCTATAAATCGTCTATTTTAGGTCTATATATCAACCTATTTTAGATCTAAAAATAAACCTATTTTAAACGTCTACTTTAGGTCTATAAATCAACCTAAGGGTCTATAAATCAACCTAATTTAGGCGTCTATTTTAGGTCTATATATCAACCTATTTTAGATCTAAAAATCAACCTATTTTAGACGTCTATTTCTGGTCTATAAATCAACCTATTTTAGATCTATAAATGAACCTATTTTAAACGTCTACGTTAGGTCAATAAATCAACCTAAGGGTCTATAAATCAACCTAATTTAGGCGTCTATTTTAGGTCTATATATCAACCTATTTTAGATCTAAAAATCAACCTATTTTAGACGTCTATTTCTGGTCTATAAATCAACCTATTTTAGATCTATAAATGAACCTATTTTAAACGTCTACTTTAGGTCTATAAATCAACCTAAGGGTCTATAAATCAACCTAATTTAGGCGTCTATTTTAGGTCTATATATCAACCTATTTTAGATCTAAAAATCAATCTATTTTAGACGTCTATTTCTGGTCTATTTTAGATCTATAAATAAACCTATTTTAAACGTCTACTTTAGGTCTATAAATCAACCTAAGGGTCTATAAATCAACCTAATCTAGGCGTCTATTTTAGGTCTATATATCAACCTATTTTAGATCTAAAAATCAACCTATTTTAGACGTCTATTTCTGGTCTATAAATCAACCTATTTTAGATATATTTTAAACGTCTACTTTAGGTCTATAAATCAACCTAAGGGTCTATAAATCAACCTAATTTAGGCGTCTATTTTAGGTCTATATATCAACCTATTTTAGATCTAAAAATCAACCTATTTTAGACGTCTATTTCTGGTCTATTTTAGATCTATAAATAAACCTATTTTAAACGTCTACTTTAGGTCTATAAATCGACCTAAGGGTCTTCAAATCAACCTAATTTAGGCGTCTATTTTAGGTCTATATATCAACCTATTTTAGATCTAAAAATCAACCTATTTTAGACGTCTATTTCTGGTCTATTTTAGGTCTATAAATCAACCTAAGGGTCTATTAATCAACCCAATTTAGGCGTCTATTTTAGGTCTATATATAAACCTATTTTAGATCTAAAAATCAACTTATTTTAGACGTCTATTTCTGGTCTATAAATCAACCTATTTTAGATCTATTTTAAACGTCTACTTTAGGTCTATAAATCAACCTAAGGGTCTATAAATCAACCTAATTTAGGCGTCTATTTTAGGTCTATATATCAACCTTTTTTAGATCTAAAAATCAACCTATTTTAGACGTCTATTTCTGGTCTATTTTAGATCTATAAATAAACCTATTTTAAACGTCTACTTTAGGTCTATAAATCAACCTAAGGGTTTATAAATCAACCTAATTTAGGCGTCTATTTTAGGTCTATATATCAACCTATTTTAGATCTAAAAATCAACCTATTTTAGACGTCTATTTCTGGTCTATAAATCGTCTATTTTAGGTCTATATATCAACCTATTTTAGATCTAAAAATAAACCTATTTTAAACGTCTACTTTAGGTCTATAAATCAACCTAAGGGTCTATAAATCAACCTAATTTAGGCGTCTATTTTAGGTCTATATATCAACCTATTTTAGATCTAAAAATCAACCTATTTTAGACGTCTATTTCTGGTCTATAAATCAACCTATTTTAGATCTATAAATGAACCTATTTTAAACGTCTACGTTAGGTCTATAAATCAACCTAAGGGTCTATAAATCAACCTAATTTAGGCGTCTATTTTAGGTCTATATATCAACCTATTTTAGATCTAAAAATCAACCTATTTTAGACGTCTATTTCTGGTCTATAAATCAACCTATTTTAGATCTATAAATGAACCTATTTTAAACGTCTACGTTAGGTCTATAAATCAACCTAAGGGTCTATAAATCAACCTAATCTAGGCGTCTATTTTAGGTCTATATATCAACCTATTTTAGATCTAAAAAAATCAACCTATTTTAGACGTCTATTTCTGGTCTATAAATCAACCTATTTTAGATCTATTTTAAACGTCTACTTTAGGTCTATAAATCAACCTAAGGGTCTATAAATCAACCTAATTTAGGCGTCTATTTTAGGTCTATATATCAACCTATTTTAGATCTAAAAATCAGCCTATTTTAGACGTCTATTTCTGGTCTATAAATCAACCTATTTTAGATCTATTTTAAACGTCTACTTTAGGTCTATAAATCAACCTAAGGGTCTATAAATCAACCTAATTTAGGCGTCTATTTAGGTCTATATATCAACCTATTTTAGATCTAAAAATCAACCTATTTTAGACGTCTATTTCTGGTCTATTTTAGATCTATAAATGAACCTATTTTATACGTCTACTTTAGGTCTATAAATCAACCTAAGGGTCTATAAATCAACCTAATTTAGGCGTCTATTTTAGGTCTATATATCAACCTATTTTAGATCTAAAAATCAACCTATTTTAGACGTCTATTTCTGGTCTATAAATCAACCTATTTTAGATCTATAAATAACCTATTTTAAACGTCTACGCTAGGTCTATAAATCACCTAAGGGTCTATAAATCAACCTAATCTAGGCGTCTATTTTAGGTCTATATATCAACCTATTTTAGATCTAAAAATCAACCTATTTTAGACATCTATTTCTGGTCTATAATCACCTATTTTAGATCTATAAATAAACCTATTTTAAACGTCTACTTTAGGTCTATAAATCAACCTAAGGGTCTATAAATCAACCTAATTTAGGTGTCTATTTTAGGTCTATATATCAACCTATTTAGATCTAAAAATCAACCTATTTTAGACGTCTATTTCTGGTCTATTTTAGATCTATAAATAAACCTATTTTAAACGTCTACTTTAGGTCTATAAATCAACCTAAGGGTCTATAAATCAACCTAATTTAGGCGTCTATTTTAGGTCTATATATCAACCTATTTTAGATCTAAAAATCAACCTATTTTAGACGTCTATTTCTGGTCTACAAATCAACCTATTTTAGATATATTTTAAACGTCTACTTTAGGTCTATAAATCAACTAAGGGTCTATAAATCAACCTAATTTAGGCGTCTATTGTAGGTCTATATATCAACCTATTTTAGATCTAAAAATCAACCTATTTTAGACGTCTATTTCTGGTCTATTTTAGATCTATAAATAAACCTATTTTAAACGTCTACTTTAGGTCTATAAATCAACCTAAGGGTCTATAAATCAACCTAATTTAGGCGTCTATTTTAGGTCTATATATCAACCTATTTTAGATCTAAAAATCAACCTATTTTAGACGTCTATTTCTGGTCTATTTTAGGTCTATAAATCAACCTAAGGGTCTATTAATCAACCCAATTTAGGCGTCTATTTTAGGTCTATATATCAACCTATTTTAGATCTAAAAATCAACTTATTTTAGATCTATTTTAAACGTCTACTTTAGGTCTATAAATCAACCTAAGGGTCTATATATCAACCTATTTTAGATCTAAAAATCAACCTATTTTAGACGTCTATTTCTGGTCTATTTTAGATCTATAAATGAACCTATTTTATACGTCTACTTTAGGTCTATAAATCAACCTAAGGGTCTATAAATCAACCTAATTTAGGCGTCTATTTTAGGTCTATATATCAACCTATTTTAGATCTAAAAATCAACCTATTTTAGACGTCTATTTCTGGTCTATTTTAGATCTATAAATAAACCTATTTTAAACGTCTACTTTAGGTCTATAAATCAACCTAAGGGTTTATAAATCAACCTAATTTAGGCGTCTATTTTAGGTCTATATATCAACCTATTTTAGATCTAAAAAAATCAACCTATTTTAGACGTCTATTTCTGGTCTATAAATCAACCTATTTTAGATCTATTTTAAACGTCAACTTTAGGTCTATAAATCAACCTAAGGGTCTATAAATCAACCTAATTTAGGCGTCTATTTTAGGTCTATATATCAACCTATTTTAGATCTAAAAATCAACCTATTTTAGACGTCTATTTCTGGTCTATAAATCAACCTATTTTAGATCTATTTTAAACGTCTACTTTAGGTCTATAAATCAACCTAAGGGTCTATAAATCAACCTAATTTAGGCGTCTATTTTAGGTCTATATATCAACCTATTTTAGATCTAAAAATCAACCTATTTTAGACGTCTATTTCTGGTCTATTTTAGATCTATAAATGAACCTATTTTATACGTCTACTTTAGGTCTATAAATCAACCTAAGGGTCTATAAATCAACCTAATTTAGGCGTCTATTTTAGGTCTATATATCAACCTATTTTAGATCTAAAAATCAACCTATTTTAGACGTCTATTTCTGGTCTATTTTAGATCTATAAATGAACCTATTTTATACGTCTACTTTAGGTCTATAAATCAACCTAAGGGTCTATAAATCAACCTAATTTAGGCGTCTATTTTAGGTCTATATATCAACCTATTTTAGATCTAAAAATCAACCTATTTTAGACGTCTATTTCTGGTCTATAAATCAACCTATTTTAGATCTATAAATAAACCTATTTTAAACGTCTACTTTAGGTCTATAAATCAACCTAAGGGTCTATAAATCAACCTAATTTAGGTGTCTATTTTAGGTCTATATATCAACCTATTTTAGATCTAAAAATCAACCTATTTTAGACGTCTATTTCTGGTCTATTTTAGATCTATAAATAAACCTATTTTAAACGTCTACTTTAGGTCTATAAATCAACCTAAGGGTCTATAAATCAACCTAATTTAGGCGTCTATTTTAGGTCTATATATCAACCTATTTTAGATCTAAAAATCAACCTATTTTAGACGTCTATTTCTGGTCCATAAATCAACCTATTTTAGATATATTTTAAACGTCTACTTTAGGTCTATAAATCAACCTAAGGGTCTATAAATCAACCTAATTTAGGCGTCTATTTTAGGTCTATATATCAACCTATTTTAGATCTAAAAATCAACCTATTTTAGACGTCTATTTCTGGTCTATTTTAGATCTATAAATAAACCTATTTTAAACGTCTACTTTAGGTCTATAAATCAACCTAAGGGTCTATAAATCAACCTAATTTAGGCGTCTATTTTAGGTCTATATATCAACCTATTTTAGATCTAAAAATCAACCTATTTTAGACGTCTATTTCTGGTCTATTTTAGGTCTATAAATCAACCTAAGGGTCTATTAATCAACCCAATTTAGGCGTCTATTTTAGGTCTATATATCAACCTATTTTAGATCTAAAAATCAACTTATTTTAGACGTCTATTTCTGGTCTATAAATCAACCTATTTTAGATCTATTTTAAACGTCTACTTTAGGTCTATAAATCAACCTAAGGGTCTATAAATCAACCTAATTTAGGCGTCTATTTTAGGTCTATATATCAACAAAAATAAACCTATTTTAAACGTCTACTTTAGGTCTATAAATCAACCTAAGGGTTTATAAATCAACCTAATTTAGGCGTCTATTTTAGGTCTATATATCAACCTATTTTAGATCTAAAAATCAACCTATTTTAGACGTCTATTTCTGGTCTATAAATCGTCTATTTTAGGTCTATATATCAACCTATTTTAGATCTAAAAATAAACCTATTTTAAACGTCTACTTTAGGTCTATAAATCAACCTAAGGGTCTATAAATCAACCTAATTTAGGCGTCTATTTTAGGTCTATATATCAACCTATTTTAGATCTAAAAATCAACCTATTTTAGACGTCTATTTCTGGTCTATAAATCAACCTATTTTAGATCTATAAATGAACCTATTTTAAACGTCTACGTTAGGTCTATAAATCAACCTAAGGGTCTATAAATCAACCTAATTTAGGCGTCTATTTTAGGTCTATATATCAACCTATTTTAGATCTAAAAATCAACCTATTTTAGACGTCTATTTCTGGTCTATAAATCAACCTATTTTAGATCTATAAATGAACCTATTTTAAACGTCTAAGTTAGGTCTATAAATCAACCTAAGGGTCTATAAATCAACCTTATCTAGGCGTCTATTTTAGGTCTATATATCAACCTATTTTAGATCTAAAAAAATCAACCTATTTTAGACGTCTATTTCTGGTCTATAAATCAACCTATTTTAGATCTATTTTAAACGTCTACTTTAGGTCTATAAATCAACCTAAGGGTCTATAAATCAACCTAATTTAGGCGTCTATTTTAGGTCTATATATCAACCTATTTTAGATCTAAAAATCAGCCTATTTTAGACGTCTATTTCTGGTCTATAAATCAACCTATTTTAGATCTATTTTAAACGTCTACTTTAGGTCTATAAATCAACCTAAGGGTCTATAAATCAACCTAATTTAGGCGTCTATTTTAGGTCTATATATCAACCTATTTTAGATCTAAAAATCAACCTATTTTAGACGTCTATTTCTGGTCTATTTTAGATCTATAAATGAACCTATTTTATACGTCTACTTTAGGTCTATAAATCAACCTAAGGGTCTATAAATCAACCTAATTTAGGCGTCTATTTTAGGTCTATATATCAACCTATTTTAGATCTAAAAATCAACCTATTTTAGACGTCTATTTCTGGTCTATAAATCAACCTAAGGGTCTATAAATCAACCTAATCTAGGCGTCTATTTTAGGTCTATATATCAACCTATTTTAGATCTAAAAAATCAACCTATTTTAGACATCTATTTCTGGTCTATAAATCAACCTATTTTAGATCTATAAATAAACCTATTTTAAACGTCTACTTTAGGTCTATAAATCAACCTAAGGGTCTATAAATCAACCTAATTTAGGTGTCTATTTTAGGTCTATATATCAACCTATTTTAGATCTAAAAATCAACCTATTTTAGACGTCTATTTCTGGTCTATTTTAGATCTATAAATAAACCTATTTTAAACGTCTACTTTAGGTCTATAAATCAACCTAAGGGTCTATAAATCAACCTAATTTAGGCGTCTATTTTAGGTCTATATATCAACCTATTTTAGATCTAAAAATCAACCTATTTTAGACGTCTATTTCTGGTCTATTTTAGGTCTATAAATCAACCTAAGGGTCTATGAATCAACCTAATTTAGGCGTCTATTTTAGGTCTATATATCAACCTATTTTAGATCTAAAAATCAACCTATTTTAGACGTCTATTTCTGGTCTATAAATCAACCTATTTTAGATCTATTTTAAACGTCTACTTTAGGTCTATAAATCAACCTAAGGGTCTGTAAATCAACCTAATTTAGGCGTCTATTTTAGGTCTATATATCAACCTATTTTAGATCTAAAAATCAACCTATTTTAGACGTCTATTTCTGGTCTATTTTAGATCTATAAATAAACCTATTTTAAACGTCTACTTTAGGTCTATAAATCAACCTAAGGGTTTATAAATCAACCTAATTTAGGCGTCTATTTTAGGTCTATATATCAACCTATTTTAGATCTAAAAATCAACCTATTTTAGACGTCTATTTCTGGTCTATAAATCGTCTATTTTAGGTCTATATATCAACCTATTTTAGATCTAAAAATAAACCTATTTTAAACGTCTACTTTAGGTCTATAAATCAACCTAAGGGTCTATAAATCAACCTAATTTAGGTGTCTTTTTTAGGTCTATATATCAACCTATTTTAGATCTAAAAATCAACCTATTTTAGACGTCTATTTCTGGTCTATTTTAGATCTATAAATGAACCTATTTTATACGTCTACTTTAGGTCTATAAATCAACCTAAGGGTCTATAAATCAACCTAATTTAGGCGTCTATTTTAGGTCTATATATCAACCTATTTTAGATCTAAAAATCAACCTATTTTAGACGTCTATTTCTGGTCTATAAATCAACCTATTTTAGATCTATAAATAAACCTATTTTAAACGTCTACTTTAGGTCTATAAATCAACCTAAGGGTCTATAAATCAACCTAATTTAGGCGTCTATTTTAGGTCTATATATCAACCTATTTTAGATCTAAAAATCAACCTATTTTAGACGTCTATTTCTGGTCTATAAATCAACCTATTTTAGATATATTTTAAACGTCTACTTTAGGTCTATAAATCAACCTAAGGGTCTATAAATCAACCTAATTTAGGCGTCTATTTTAGGTCTATATATCAACCTATTTTAGATCTAAAAATCAACCTATTTTAGACGTCTATTTCTGGTCTATTTTAGATCTATAAATAAACCTATTTTAAACGTCTACTTTAGGTCTATAAATCAACCTAAGGGTCTATAAATCAACCTAATTTAGGCGTCTATTTTAGGTCTATATATCAACCTATTTTAGATCTAAAAATCAACCTATTTTAGACGTCTATTTCTGGTCTATTTTAGGTCTATAAATCAACCTAAGGGTCTATGAATCAACCTAATTTAGTCGTCTATTTTAGGTCTATATATCAACCTATTTTAGATCTAAAAATCAACCTATTTTAGACGTCTATTTCTGGTCTATAAATCAACCTATTTTAGATCTATTTTAAACGTCTACTTTAGGTCTATAAATCAACCTAAGGGTCTATAAATCAACCTAATTTAGGCGTCTATTTTAGGTCTATATATCAACCTATTTTAGATCTAAAAATCAACCTATTTTAGACGTCTATTTCCGGTCTATTTTAGATCTATAAATAAACCTATTTTAACGTCTACTTTAGGTCTATAAATCAACCTAAGGGTTTATAAATCAACCTAATTTAGGCGTCTATTTTAGGTCTATATATCAACCAATTTTAGATCTAAAAATCAACCTATTTTAGACGTCTATTTCTGGTCTATAAATCGTCTATTTTAGGTCTATATATCAACCTATTTTAGATCTAAAAATAAACCTATTTTAAACGTCTACTTTAGGTCTATAAATCAACCTAAGGGTCTATAAATCAACCTAATTTAGGCGTCTATTTTAGGTCTATATATCAACCTATTTTAGATCTAAAAATCAACCTATTTTAGACGTCTATTTCTGGTCTATAAATCAACCTATTTTAGATCTATAAATGAACCTATTTTAAACGTCTACGTTAGGTCTATAAATCAACCTAAGGGTCTATAAATCAACCTAATTTAGGCGTCTATTTTAGGTCTATATATCAACCTATTTTAGATCTAAAAATCAACCTATTTTAGACGTCTATTTCTGGTCTATAAATCAACCTATTTTAGATCTATAAATGAACCTATTTTAAACGTCTACGTTAGGTCTATAAATCAACCTAAGGGTCTATAAATCCACCTAATCTAGGCGTCTATTTTAGGTCTATATATCAACCTATTTTAGATCTAAAAAAATCAACCTATTTTAGACGTCTATTTCTGGTCTATAAATCAACCTATTTTAGATCTATTTTAAACGTCTACTTTAGGTCTATAAATCAACCTAAGGGTCTATAAATCAACCTAATTTAGGCGTCTATTTTAGGTCTATATATCAACCTATTTTAGATCTAAAAATCAACCTATTTTAGACGTCTATTTCTGGTCTATAAATCAACCTATTTTAGATCTATTTTAAACGTCTACTTTAGGTCTATAAATCAACCTAAGGGTCTATAAATCAACCTAATTTAGGCGTCTATTTTAGGTCTATATATCAACCTATTTTAGATCTAAAAATCAACCTATTTTAGACGTCTATTTCTGGTCTATTTTAGATCTATAAATGAACCTATTTTATACGTCTACTTCAGGTCTATAAATCAACCTAAGGGTCTATAAATCAACCTAATTTAGGCGTCTATTTTAGGTCTATATATCAACCTATTTTAGATCTAAAAATCAACCTATTTTAGACGTCTATTTCTGGTCTATAAATCAACCTATTTTAGATCTATAAATAAACCTATTTTAAACGTCTACGTTAGGTCTATAAATCAACCTAAGGGTCTATAAATCAACCTAATCTAGGCGTCTATTTTAGGTCTATATATCAACCTATTTTAGATCTAAAAAATCAACCTATTTTAGACATCTATTTCTGGTCTATAAATCAACCTATTTTAGATCTATAAATAAACCTATTTTAAACGTCTACTTTAGGTCTATAAATCAACCTAAGGGTCTATAAATCAACCTAATTTAGGTGTCTATTTTAGGTCTATATATCAACCTATTTTAGATCTAAAAATCAACCTATTTTAGACGTCTATTTCTGGTCTATTTTAGATCAATAAATAAACCTATTTTAAACGTCTACTTTAGGTCTATAAATCAACCTAAGGGTCTATAAATCAACCTAATTTAGGCGTCTATTTTAGGTCTATATATCAACCTATTTTAGATCTAAAAATCAACCTATTTTAGACGTCTATTTCTGGTCTATAAATCAACCTATTTTAGATATATTTTAAACGTCTACTTTAGGTCTATAAATCAACCTAAGGGTCTATAAATCAACCTAATTTAGGCGTCTATTTTAGGTCTATATATCAACCTATTTTAGATCTAAAAATCAACCTATTTTAGACGTCTATTTCTGGTCTATTTTAGATCTATAAATAAACCTATTTTAAACGTCTACTTTAGGTCTATAAATCAACCTAAGGGTCTATAAATCAACCTAATTTAGGCGTCTATTTTAGGTCTATATATCAACCTATTTTAGATCTAAAAATCAACCTATTTTAGACGTCTATTTCTGGTCTATTTTAGGTCTATAAATCAACCTAAGGGTCTATTAATCAACCCAATTTAGGCGTCTATTTTAGGTCTTGATATCAACCTATTTTAGATCTAAAAATCAACTTATTTTAGACGTCTATTTCTGGTCTATAAATCAACCTATTTTAGATCTATTTTAAACGTCTACTTTAGGTCTATAAATCAACCTAAGGGTCTATAAATCAACCTAATTTAGGCGTCTATTTTAGGTCTATATATCAACCTTTTTTAGATCTAAAAATCAACCTATTTTAGACGTCTATTTCTGGTCTATTTTAGATCTATAAATAAACCTATTTTAAACGTCTACTTTAGGTCTATAAATCAACCTAAGGGTTTATAAATCAACCTAATTTAGGCGTCTATTTTAGGTCTATATATCAACCTATTTTAGATCTAAAAATCAACCTATTTTAGACGTCTATTTCTGGTCTATAAATCGTCTATTTTAGGTCTATATATCAACCTATTTTAGATCTAAAAATAAACCTATTTTAAACGTCTACTTTAGGTCTATAAATCAACCTAAGGGTCTATAAATCAACCTAATTTAGGCGTCTATTTTAGGTCTATATATCAACCTATTTTAGATCTAAAAATCAACCTATTTTAGACGTCTATTTCTGGTCTATAAATCAACCTATTTTAGATCTATAAATGAACCTATTTTAAACGTCTACGTTAGGTCTATAAATCAACCTAAGGGTCTATAAATCAACCTAATTTAGGCGTCTATTTTAGGTCTATATATCAACCTATTTTAGATCTAAAAATCAACCTATTTTAGACGTCTATTTCTGGTCTATAAATCAACCTATTTTAGATCTATAAATGAACCTATTTTAAACGTCTACGTTAGGTCTATAAATCAACCTAAGGGTCTATAAATCAACCTAATCTAGGCGTCTATTTTAGGTCTATATATCAACCTATTTTAGATCTAAAAAAATCAACCTATTTTAGACGTCTATTTCTGGTCTATAAATCAACCTATTTTAGATCTATTTTAAACGTCTACTTTAGGTCTATAAATCAACCTAAGGGTCTATAAATCAACCTAATTTAGGCGTCTATTTTAGGTCTATATATCAACCTATTTTAGATCTAAAAATCAACCTATTTTAGACGTCTATTTCTGGTCTATAAATCAACCTATTTTAGATCTATAAATGAACCTATTTTAAACGTCTACGTTAGGTCTATAAATCAACCTAAGGGTCTATAAATCAACCTAATTTAGGCGTCTATTTTAGGTCTATATATCAACCTATTTTAGATCTAAAAATCAACCTATTTTAGACGTCTATTTCTGGTCTATAAATCAACCTATTTTAGATCTATAAATGAACCTATTTTAAACGTCTACGTTAGGTCTATAAATCAACCTAAGGGTCTATAAATCAACCTAATTTAGGTGTCTATTTTAGGTCTATATATCAACCTATTTTAGATCTAAAAATCAACCTATTTTAGACGTCTATTTCTGGTCTATTTTAGATCTATAAATGAACCTATTTTATACGTCTACTTTAGGTCTATAAATCAACCTAAGGGTCTATAAATCAACCTAATTTAGGAGTCTATTTTAGGTCTATATATCAACCTATTTTAGATCTAAAAATCAACCTATTTTAGACGTCTATTTCTGGTCTATAAATCAACCTATTTTAGATCTATAAATAAACCTATTTTAAACGTCTACGTTAGGTCTATAAATCAACCTAAGGGTCTATAAATCAACCTAATCTAGGCGTCTATTTTAGGTCTATATATCAACCTATTTTAGATCTAAAAAATCAACCTATTTTAGACATCTATTTCTGGTCTATAAATCAACCTATTTTAGATCTATAAATAAACCTATTTTAAACGTCTACTTTAGGTCTATAAATCAACCTAAGGGTCTATAAATCAACCTAATTTAGGTGTCTATTTTAGGTCTATATATCAACCTATTTTAGACGTCTATTTCTGGTCTATTTTAGATCTATAAATAAACCTATTTTAAACGTCTACTTTAGGTCTATAAATCAACCTAAGGGTCTATAAATCAACCTAATTTAGGCGTCTATTTTAGGTCTATATATCAACCTATTTTAGATCTAAAAATCAACCTATTTTAGACGTCTATTTCTGGTCTATAAATCAACCTATTTTAGATATATTTTAAACGTCTACTTTAGGTCTATAAATCAACCTAAGGGTCTATAAATCAACCTAATTTAGGCGTCTATTTTAGGTCTATATATCAACCTATTTTAGATCTAAAAATCAACCTATTTTAGACGTCTATTTCTGGTCTATTTTAGATCTATAAATAAACCTATTTTAAACGTCTACTTTAGGTCTATAAATCAACCTAAGGGTCTATAAATCAACCTAATTTAGGCGTCTATTTTAGGTCTATATATCAACCTATTTTAGATCTAAAAATCAACCTATTTTAGACGTCTATTTCTGGTCTATAAATCAACCTATTTTAGATCTATAAATAAACCTATTTTAAACGTCTACTTTAGGTCTATAAATCAACCTAAGGGTCTATAAATCCACCTAATTTAGGTGTCTATTTTAGGTCTATATATCAACCTATTTTAGATCTAAAAATCAACCTATTTTAGACGTCTATTTCTGGTTTAAAAATTAACCTATTTTAGACGTCTATTTTTGGTTTAAAAATCAACCTATTTTAGACGTCTATTTTTGGTTTAAAAATCAACCTTTTTTAGACGTCTATTTTTGGTTTAAAAATCAACCTTTTTTAGACGTCTATTTTTGGTTTAAAAATCAACCTATTTTAGACGTCTATTTTTGGTTTAAAAATCAACCTATTTTAGACGTCTATTTTTGGTTTAAAAATCAACCTATTTTAGACGTCTATTTTTTGTTTAAAAATCAACCTTTTTTAGACGTCTATTTTTGGTTTAAAATTCAACCTATTTAATACATCTATGTTTGGTTTAAAAATCAACCTTGTTTAGTCAATTTTTGGTTTAAGAATCAACCTTTTTTAAACGTCTATTTTTGGTCTGAAAATCAACTTAATTTTATCTTTATCAGTGGTACAGGAATAACCAATTCACATGTACGGATCAATATGCTTGTTAAACCCAAACAACCTCTGTGCATTATTTATACAACTTACGGCTTGTTCAGACTTCAAAATTCCAAAATATGATCATATTTAATGTTTTTAATTTAGACGTCTAGTAAATTGAGCCAAGATCAAGATATTGCAAATTAATAAGGGTTGGGAAACTTTGTTGAATGACCCTACCTCGACAGTTTAGTTTTGACTATTTTAGGTCTATAAATCAACCTATTTTAGGTCTATAAATCAACCTATTTTAGATCTATAAATAAACCTTTTCTTAAACGTCTACTTTAGGTCTATAAATCAACCTAAGGGTCTATAAATCAACCTAATTTAGGCGTCTATTTTAGGTCTATATATCAACCTATTTTAGATCTAAAAATCAACCTATTTTAGACGTCTATTTCTGGTCTATAAATCAACCTATTTTAGATATATTTTAAACGTCTACTTTCATCGTCATCGGCGGTCACTCGGAACGGGTATGACGGTCTTCTTTTCAGGGTGGTCCCTGAAAAAGACGCCTGTGCGTGACTTTGTTTAAAGTGGGGAGACTGGTGCACAGACAGTCACCACACTGTCCTTGACAGATCGGGGTCAGAGTCCAGTGGCAAGGAGACCAAGACGACTGGTGACCCTTTTCTGCTGCAGCCTTCATCCGCCTTCCCAGCCGTTGTGACGCCACCCCTCAGGTCAGCCATCATCCTCCGCCTGGTCCACCGTTGAGGTCTTCACTATTTACCCATAGCTGGAGCTGTTTACCCACAGCCGGGACAGTGGTTGATGGGCAGTAGGGCGTGTCCACACACCGGTGGGCCTACATGCCACATCTCTGGGGCCCACTGCTGCTCCGAGATCCTGCACAACTTAGCCTGGGACCGCAAGGTGCCAGTTACCGTGTGTGGCCACGAGGAGGCGTGTGCAAGTCTTGGCAATGGAGAGGCTGTGTACCGGCTGAGGAGACTTACACACTCGGCTCCTCTTTTCACCCCCGGAAACAGAGGGCTAGCCGGTGGCGGTAGCTGAAAGCAGAAAAGTGGCAAGCAGAGGCAGCATGCAGCATGCACAAACTACAGGCACTACTACTCCAACACTACTGCACTGACGCATCACACGCCCTGTGCGCTGATGGAACACACACACACGTCTACTTTAGGTCTATAAATCAACCTAAGGGTCCATAAATCAACCTAATTTAGGCGTCTATTTTAGGTCTATATATCAACCTATTTTAGATCTAAAAATCAACCTATTTTAGACGTCTATTTCTGGTCTATTTTAGATCTATAAATAAACCTATTTTAAACGTCTACTTTAGGTCTATAAATCAACCTAAGGGTCTATAAATCAACCTAATTTAGGCGTCTATTTTAGGTCTATATATCAACCTATTTTAGATCTAAAAATCAACCTATTTTAGACGTCTATTTCTGGTCTATTTTAGGTCTATAAATCAACCTAAGGGTCTATGAATCAACCTAATTTAGGCGTCTATTTTAGGTCTATATATCAACCTATTTTAGATCTAAAAATCAACCTATTTTAGACGTCTATTTCTGGTCTAAAAATCAACCTATTTTAGATCTATTTTAAACGTCTACTTTAGGTCTATAAATCAACCTAAGGGTCTATAAATCAACCTAATTTAGGCGTCTATTTTAGGTCTATATATCAACCTATTTTAGATCTAAAAATAAACCTATTTTAGACGTCTATTTCTGGTCTATTTTAGATCTATAAATAAACCTATTTTAAACGTCTACTTTAGGTCTATAAATCAACCTAAGGGTTTATAAATCAACCTAATTTAGGCGTCTATTTTAGGTCTATATATCAACCTATTTTAGATCTAAAAATCAACCTATTTTAGACGTCTATTTCTGGTCTATAAATCGTCTATTTTAGGTCTATATATCAACCTATTTTAGATCTAAAAATAAACCTATTTTAAACGTCTACTTTAGGTCTATAAATCAACCTAAGGGTCTATAAATCAACCTAATTTAGGCGTCTATTTTAGGTCTATATATCAACCTATTTTAGATCTAAAAATCAACCTATTTTAGACGTCTATTTCTGGTCTATTTTAGATCTATAAATGAACCTATTTTATACGTCTACTTTAGGTCTATAAATCAACCTAAGGGTCTATAAATCAACCTAATTTAGGCGTCTATTTTAGGTCTATATATCAACCTATTTTAGATCTAAAAATCAACCTATTTTAGACGTCTATTTCTGGTCTATAAATCAACCTATTTTAGATCTGTAAATAAACCTATTTTAAACGTCTACGTTAGGTCTATAAATCAACCTAAGGGTCTATAAATCAACCTAATCTAGGCGTCTATTTTAGGTCTATATATCAACCTATTTTAGATCTAAAAAATCAACCTATTTTAGACATCTATTTCTGGTCTATAAATCAACCTATTTTAGATCTATAAATAAACCTATTTTAAACGTCTACTTTAGGTCTATAAATCAACCTAAGGGTCTATAAATCAACCTAATTTAGGTGTCTATTTTAGGTCTATATATCAACCTATTTTAGATCTAAAAATCAACCTATTTTAGACGTCTATTTCTGGTCTATTTTAGATCTATAAATAAACCTATTTTAAACGTCTACTTTAGGTCTATAAATCAACCTAAGGGTCTATAAATCAACCTAATTTAGGCGTTTATTTTAGGTCTATATATCAACCTATTTTAGATCTAAAAATCAACCTATTTTAGACGTCTATTTCTGGTCTATAAATCAACCTATTTTAGATATATTTTAAACGTCTACTTTAGGTCTATAAATCAACCTAAGGGTCTATAAATCAACCTAATTTAGGCGTCTATTTTAGGTCTATATATCAACCTATTTTAGATTTAAAAATCAACCTATTTTAGACGTCTATTTCTGGTCTATTTTAGATCTATAAATAAACCTATTTTAAACGTCTACTTTAGGTCTATAAATCAACCTAAGGGTCTATAAATCAACCTAATTTAGGCGTCTATTTTAGGTCTATATATCAACCTATTTTAGATCTAAAAATCAACCTATTTTAGACGTCTATTTCTGGTCTATTTTAGGTCTATAAATCAACCTAAGGGTCTATTAATCAACCCAATTTAGGCGTCTATTTTAGGTCTATATATCAACCTATTTTAGATCTAAAAATCAACTTATTTTAGACGTCTATTTCTGGTCTATAAATCAACCTATTTTAGATCTATTTTAAACGTCTACTTTAGGTCTATAAATCAACCTAAGGGTCTATAAATCAACCTAATTTAGGCGTCTATTTTAGGTCTATATATCAACCTATTTTAGATCTAAAAATCAACCTATTTCAGACGTCTATTTCTGGTCTATTTTAGGTCTATAAATCAACCTAAGGGTCTATTAATCAACCCAATTTAGGCGTCTATTTTAGGTCTATATATCAACCTATTTTAGATCACAAAATCAACTTATTTTAGACGTCTATTTCTGGTCTATAAATCAACCTATTTTAGATCTATTTTAAACGTCTACTTTAGGTCTATAAATCAACCTAAGGGTCTATAAATCAACCTAATTTAGGCGTCTATTTTAGGTCTATACATCAACCTATTTTAGATCTAAAAATCAACCTATTTTAGACGTCTATTTCTGGTCTATTTTAGATCTATAAATAAACCTATTTTAAACGTCTACTTTAGGTCTATAAATCAACCTAAGGGTTTATAAATCAACCTAATTTAGGCGTCTATTTTAGGTCTATATATCAACCTATTTTAGATCTAAAAATCAACCTATTTTAGACGTCTATTTCTGGTCTATTTTAGATCTATAAATAAACCTATTTTAAACGTCTACTTTAGGTCTATAAATCAACCTAAGGGTTTATAAATCAACCTAATTTAGGCGTCTATTTTAGGTCTATATATCAACCTATTTTAGATCTAAAAATCAACCTATTTTAGACGTCTATTTCTGGTCTATAAATCGTCTATTTTAGGTCTATATATCAACCTATTTTAGATCTAAAATAAACCTATTTTAAACGTCTACTTTAGGTCTATAAATCAACCTAAGGGTCTAAAAATCAACCTAATTTAGGCGTCTATTTTAGGTCTATATATCAACCTATTTTAGATCTAAAAATCAACCTATTTTAGACGTCTATTTCTGGTCTATAAATCAACCTATTTTAGATCTATAAATGAACCTATTTTAAACGTCTACGTTAGGTCTATAAATCAACCTAAGGGTCTATAAATCAACCTAATTTAGGCGTCTATTTTAGGTCTATATATCAACCTATTTTAGATCTAAAAATCAACCTATTTTAGACGTCTATTTCTGGTCTATAAATCAACCTATTTTAGATCTATAAATGAACCTATTTTAAACGTCTACGTTAGGTCTATAAATCAACCTAAGGGTCTATAAATCCACCTAATCTAGGCGTCTATTTTAGGTCTATATATCAACCTATTTTAGATCTAAAAAAATCAACCTATTTTAGACGTCTATTTCTGGTCTATAAATCAACCTATTTTAGATCTATTTTAAACGTCTACTTTAGGTCTATAAATCAACCTAAGGGTCTATAAATCAACCTAATTTAGGCGTCTATTTTAGGTCTATATATCAACCTATTTTAGATCTAAAAATCAACCTATTTTAGACGTCTATTTCTGGTCTATAAATCAACCTATTTTAGATCTATTTTAAACGTCTACTTTAGGTCTACAAATCAACCTAAGGGTCTATAAATCAACCTAATTTAGGCGTCTATTTTAGGTCTATATATCAACCTATTTTAGATCTAAAAATCAACCTATTTTAGACGTCTATTTCTGGTCTATTTTAGATCTATAAATGAACCTATTTTATACGTCTACTTCAGGTCTATAAATCAACCTAAGGGTCTATAAATCAACCTAATTTAGGCGTCTATTTTAGGTCTATATATCAACCTATTTTAGATCTAAAAATCAACCTATTTTAGACGTCTATTTCTGGTCTATAAATCAACCTATTTTAGATCTATAAATAAACCTATTTTAAACGTCTACGTTAGGTCTATAAATCAACCTAAGGGTCTATAAATCAACCTAATCTAGATGTCTATTTTAGGTCTATATATCAACCTATTTTAGATCTAAAAAAATCAACCTATTTTAGACATCTATTTCTGGTCTATAAATCAACCTATTTTAGATCTATAAATAAACCTATTTTAAACGTCTACTTTAGGTCTATAAATCAACCTAAGGGTCTATAAATCAACCTAATTTAGGTGTCTATTTTAGGTCTATATATCAACCTATTTTAGATCTAAAAATCAACCTATTTTAGACGTCTATTTCTGGTCTATTTTAGATCAATAAATAAACCTATTTTAAACGTCTACTTTAGGTCTATAAATCAACCTAAGGGTCTATAAATCAACCTAATTTAGGCGTCTATTTTAGGTCTATATATCAACCTATTTTAGATCTAAAAATCAACCTATTTTAGACGTCTATTTCTGGTCTATAAATCAACCTATTTTAGATATATTTTAAACGTCTACTTTAGGTCTATAAATCAACCTAAGGGTCTATAAATCAACCTAATTTAGGCGTCTATTTTAGGTCTATATATCAACCTATTTTAGATCTAAAAATCAACCTATTTTAGACGTCTATTTCTGGTCTATTTTAGATCTATAAATAAACCTATTTTAAACGTATACTTTAGGTCTATAAATCAACCTAAGGGTCTATAAATCAACCTAATTTAGGCGTCTATTTTAGGTCTATATATCAACCTATTTTAGATCTAAAAATCAACCTATTTTAGACGTCTATTTCTGGTCTATTTTAGGTCTATAAATCAACCTAAGGGTCTATTAATCAACCCAATTTAGGCGTATATTTTAGGTCTATATATCAACCTATTTTAGATCTAAAAAAATCAACCTATTTTAGACGTCTATTTCTGGTCTATAAATCAACCTATTTTAGATCTATTTTAAACGTCTACTTTAGGTCTATAAATCAACCTAAGGGTCTATAAATAAACCTAATTTAGGCGTCTATTTTAGGTCTATATATCAACCTATTTTAGATCTAAAAATCAGCCTATTTTAGACGTCTATTTCTGGTCTATAAATCAACCTATTTTAGATCTATTTTAAACGTCTACTTTAGGTCTATAAATCAACCTAAGGGTCTATAAATCAACCTAATTTAGGCGTCTATTTTAGGTCTATATATCAACCTATTTTAGATCTAAAAATCAACCTATTTTAGACGTCTATTTCTGGTCTATTTTAGATCTATAAATAAACCTATTTTAAACGTATACTTTAGGTCTATAAATCAACCTAAGGGTCTATAAATCAACCTAATTTAGGCGTCTATTTTAGGTCTATATATCAACCTATTTTAGATCTAAAAATCAACCTATTTTAGACGTCTATTTCTGGTCTATTTTAGATCTATAAATGAACCTATTTTATACGTCTACTTCAGGTCTATAAATCAACCTAAGGGTCTATAAATCAACCTAATTTAGGCGTCTATTTTAGGTCTATATATCAACCTATTTTAGATCTAAAAATCAACCTATTTTAGACGTCTATTTCTGGTCTATAAATCAACCTATTTTAGATCTATAAATAAACCTATTTTAAACGTCTACGTTAGGTCTATAAATCAACCTAAGGGTCTATAAATCAACCTAATCTAGGCGTCTATTTTAGGTCTATATATCAACCTATTTTAGATCTAAAAAATCAACCTATTTTAGACATCTATTTCTGGTCTATAAATCAACCTATTTTAGATCTATAAATAAACCTATTTTAAACGTCTACTTTAGGTCTATAAATCAACCTAAGGGTCTATAAATCAACCTAATTTAGGTGTCTATTTTAGGTCTATATATCAACCTATTTTAGATCTAAAAATCAACCTATTTTAGACGTCTATTTCTGGTCTATTTTAGATCAATAAATAAACCTATTTTAAACGTCTACTTACTTTAGGTCTATAAATCAACCTAAGGGTCTATAAATCAACCTAATTTAGGCGTCTATTTTAGGTCTATATATCAACCTATTTTAGATCTAAAAATCAACCTATTTTAGACGTCTATTTCTGGTCTATAAATCAACCTATTTTAGATATATTTTAAACGTCTACTTTAGGTCTATAAATCAACCTAAGGGTCTATAAATCAACCTAATTTAGGCGTCTATTTTAGGTCTATATATCAACCTATTTTAGATCTAAAAATCAACCTATTTTAGACGTCTATTTCTGGTCTATTTTAGATCTATAAATAAACCTATTTTAAACGTCTACTTTAGGTCTATAAATCAACCTAAGGGTCTATAATTCAACCTAATTTAGGCGTCTATTTTAGGTCTATATATCAACCTATTTTAGATCTAAAAATCAACCCATTTTAGACGTCTATTTCTGGTCTATTTTAGGTCTATAAATCAACCTAAGGGTCTATTAATCAACCCAATTTAGGCGTCTATTTTAGGTCTATATATCAACCTATTTTAGATCTAAAAATCAACTTATTTTAGACGTCTATTTCTGGTCTATAAATCAACCTATTTTAGATCTATTTTAAACGTCTACTTTAGGTCTATAAATCAACCTAAGGGTCTATAAATCAACCTAATTTAGGCGTCTATTTTAGGTCTATATATCAACCTTTTTTAGATCTAAAAATCAACCTATTTTAGACGTCTATTTCTGGTCTATTTTAGATCTATAAATAAACCTATTTTAAACGTCTACTTTAGGTCTATAAATCAACCTAAGGGTTTATAAATCAACCTAATTTAGGCGTCTATTTTAGGTCTATATATCAACCTATTTTAGATCTAAAAATCAACCTATTTTAGACGTCTATTTCTGGTCTATAAATCGTCTATTTTAGGTCTATATATCAACCTATTTTAGATCTAAAAATAAACCTATTTTAAACGTCTACTTTAGGTCTATAAATCAACCTAAGGGTCTATAAATCAACCTAATTTAGGCGTCTATTTTAGGTCTATATATCAACCTATTTTAGATCTAAAAATCAGCCTATTTTAGACGTCTATTTCTGGTCTATAAATCAACCTATTTTAGATCTATTTTAAACGTCTACTTTAGGTCTATAAATCAACCTAAGGGTCTATAAATCAACCTAATTTAGGCGTCTATTTTAGGTCTATATATCAACCTATTTTAGATCTAAAAATCAACCTATTTTAGACGTCTATTTCTGGTCTATTTTAGATCTATAAATGAACCTATTTTATACGTCTACTTTAGGTCTATAAATCAACCTAAGGGTCTATAAATCAACCTAATTTAGGCGTCTATTTTAGGTCTATATATCAACCTATTTTAGATCTAAAAATCAACCTATTTTAGACGTCTATTTCTGGTCTATAAATCAACCTATTTTAGATCTATAAATTAACCTATTTTAAACGTCTACGTTAGGTCTATAAATCAACCTAAGGGTCTATAAATCAACCTAATCTAGGCGTCTATTTTAGGTCTATATATCAACCTATTTTAGATCTAAAAAATCAACCTATTTTAGACATCTATTTCTGGTCTATAAATCAACCTATTTTAGATCTATAAATAAACCTATTTTAAACGTCTACTTTAGGTCTATAAATCAACCTAAGGGTCTATAAATCAACCTAATTTAGGTGTCTATTTTAGGTCTATATATCAACCTATTTTAGATCTAAAAATTAACCTATTTTAGACGTCTATTTCTGGTCTATTTTAGATCTATAAATAAACCTATTTTAAACGTCTACTTTAGGTCTATAAATCAACCTAAGGGTCTATAAATCAACCTAATTTAGGCGTCTATTTTAGGTCTATATATCAACCTATTTTAGATCTAAAAATCAACCTATTTTAGACGTCTATTTCTGGTCTATTTTAGGTCTATAAATCAACCTAAGGGTCTATGAATCAACCTAATTTAGGCGTCTATTTTAGGTCTATATATCAACCTATTTTAGATCTAAAAATCAACCTATTTTAGACGTCTATTTCTGGTCTATAAATCAACCTATTTTAGATCTATTTTAAACGTCTACTTTAGGTCTATAAATCAACCTAAGGGTCTATATAATCAACCTAATTTAGGCGTCTATTTTAGGTCTATATATCAACCTATTTTAGATCTAAAAATCAACCTATTTTAGACGTCTATTTCTGGTCTATTTTAGATCTATAAATAAACCTATTTTAAACGTCTACTTTAGGTCTATCAATCAACCTAAGGGTTTATAAATCAACCTAATTTAGGCGTCTATTTTAGGTCTATATATCAACCTATTTTAGATCTAAAAATCAACCTATTTTAGACGTCTATTTCTGGTCTATAAATCGTCTATTTTAGGTCTATATATCAACCTATTTTAGATCTAAAAATAAACCTATTTTAAACGTCTACTTTAGGTCTATAAATCAACCTAAGGGTCTATAAATCAACCTAATTTAGGCGTCTATTTTAGGTCTATATATCAACCTATTTTAGATCTAAAAATCAACCTATTTTAGACGTCTATTTCTGGTCTATTTTAGATCTATAAATGAACCTATTTTATACGTCTACTTTAGGTCTATAAATCAACCTAAGGGTCTATAAATCAACCTAATTTAGGCGTCTATTTTAGGTCTATATATCAACCTATTTTAGATCTAAAAATCAACCTATTTTAGACGTCTATTTCTGGTCTATAAATCAACCTATTTTAGATCTATAAATAAACCTATTTTAAACGTCTACTTTAGGTCTATAAATCAACCTAAGGGTCTATAAATCAACCTAATTTAGGCGTCTATTTTAGGTCTATATATCAACCTATTTTAGATCTAAAAATCAACCTATTTTAGACGTCTATTTCTGATCTATAAATCAACCTATTTTAGATATATTTTAAACGTCTACTTTAGGTCTATAAATCAACCTAAGGGTCTATAAATCAACCTAATTTAGGCGTCTATTTTAGGTCTATATATCAACCTATTTTAGATCTAAAAATCAACCTATTTTAGACGTCTATTTCTGGTCTATTTTAGATCTATAAATAAACCTATTTTAAACGTCTACTTTAGGTCTATAAATCAACCTAAGGGTCTATAAATCAACCTAATTTAGGCGTCTATTTTAGGTCTATATATCAACCTATTTTAGATCTAAAAATCAACCTATTTTAGACGTCTATTTCTGGTCTATTTTAGGTCTATAAATCAACCTAAGGGTCTATGAATCAACCTAATTTAGTCGTCTATTTTAGGTCTATATATCAACCTATTTTAGATCTAAAAATCAACCTATTTTAGACGTCTATTTCTGGTCTATAAATCAACCTATTTTAGATCTATTTTAAACGTCTACTTTAGGTCTATAAATCAACCTAAGGGTCTATAAATCAACCTAATTTAGGCGTCTATTTTAGGTCTATATATCAACCTATTTTAGATCTAAAAATCAACCTATTTTAGACGTCTATTTCCGGTCTATTTTAGATCTATAAATAAACCTATTTTAAACGTCTACTTTAGGTCTATAAATCAACCTAAGGGTTTATAAATCAACCTAATTTAGGCGTCTATTTTAGGTCTATATATCAACCTATTTTAGATCTAAAAATCAACCTATTTTAGACGTCTATTTCTGGTCTATAAATCGTCTATTTTAGGTCTATATATCAACCTATTTTAGATCTAAAAATAAACCTATTTTAAACGTCTACTTTAGGTCTATAAATCAACCTAAGGGTCTATAAATCAACCTAATTTAGGCGTCTATTTTAGGTCTATATATCAACCTATTTTAGATCTAAAAATCAACCTATTTTAGACGTCTATTTCTGGTCTATAAATCAACCTATTTTAGATCTATAAATGAACCTATTTTAAACGTCTACGTTAGGTCTATAAATCAACCTAAGGGTCTATAAATCAACCTAATTTAGGCGTCTATTTTAGGTCTATATATCAACCTATTTTAGATCTAAAAATCAACCCATTTTAGACGTCTATTTCTGGTCTATAAATCAACCTATTTTAGATCTATAAATGAACCTATTTTAAACGTCTACGTTAGGTCTATAAATCAACCTAAGGGTCTATAAATCAACCTAATCTAGGCGTCTATTTTAGGTCTATATATCAACCTATTTTAGATCTAAAGAAATCAACCTATTTTAGACGTCTATTTCTGGTCTATAAATCAACCTATTTTAGATCTATTTTAAACGTCTACTTTAGGTCTATAAATCAACCTAAGGGTCTATAAATCAACCTAATTTAGGCGTCTATTTTAGGTCTATATATCAACCTATTTTAGATCTAAAAATCAACCTATTTTAGACGTCTATTTCTGGTCTATAAATCAACCTATTTTAGATCGATTTTAAACGTCTACTTTAGGTCTATAAATCAACCTAAGGGTCTATAAATCAACCTAATTTAGGCGTCTATTTTAGGTCTATATATCAACCTATTTTAGATCTAAAAATCAACCTATTTTAGACGTCTATTTCTGGTCTATTTTAGATCTATAAATGAACCTATTTTATACGTCTACTTTAGGTCTATAAATCAACCTAAGGGTCTATAAATCAACCTAATTTAGGCGTCTATTTTAGGTCTATATATCAACCTATTTTAGATCTAAAAATCAACCTATTTTAGACGTCTATTTCTGGTCTATAAATCAACCTATTTTAGATCTATAAATAAACCTATTTTAAACGTCTACGTTAGGTCTATAAATCAACCTAAGGGTCTATAAATCAACCTAATCTAGGCGTCTATTTTAGGTCTATATATCAACCTATTTTAGATCTAAAAAATCAACCTATTTTAGACATCTATTTCTGGTCTATAAATCAACCTATTTTAGATCTATAAATAAACCTATTTTAAACGTCTACTTTAGGTCTATAAATCAACCTAAGGGTCTATAAATCAACCTAATTTAGGTGTCTATTTTAGGTCTATATATCAACCTATTTTAGATCTAAAAATCAACCTATTTTAGACGTCTATTTCTGGTCTATTTTAGATCTATAAATAAACCTATTTTAAACGTCTACTTTAGGTCTATAAATCAACCTAAGGGTCTATAAATCAACCTAATTTAGGCGTCTATTTTAGGTCTATATATCAACCTATTTTAGATCTAAAAATCAACCTATTTTAGACGTCTATTTCTGGTCTATTTTAGGTCTATAAATCAACCTAAGGGTCTATGAATCAACCTAATTTAGGCGTCTATTTTAGGTCTATATATCAACCTATTTTAGATCTAAAAATCAACCTATTTTAGACGTCTATTTCTGGTCTATAAATCAACCTATTTTAGATCTATTTTAAACGTCTACTTTAGGTCTATAAATCAACCTAAGGGTCTATAAATCAACCTAATTTAGGCGTCTATTTTAGGTCTATATATCAACCTATTTTAGATCTAAAAATCAACCTATTTTAGACGTCTATTTCTGGTCTATTTTAGATCTATAAATAAACCTATTTTAAACGTCTACTTTAGGTCTATAAATCAACCTAAGGGTTTATAAATCAACCTAATTTAGGCGTCTATTTTAGGTCTATATATCAACCTATTTTAGATCTAAAAATCAACCTATTTTAGACGTCTATTTCTGGTCTATAAATCGTCTATTTTAGGTCTATATATCAACCTATTTTAGATCTAAAAATAAACCTATTTTAAACGTCTACTTTAGGTCTATAAATCAACCTAAGGGTCTATAAATCAACCTAATTTAGGCGTCTATTTTAGGTCTATATATCAACCTATTTTAGATCTAAAAATCAACCTATTTTAGACGTCTATTTCTGGTCTATTTTAGATCTATAAATGAACCTATTTTATACGTCTACTTTAGGTCTATAAATCAACCTAAGGGTCTATAAATCAACCTAATTTAGGCGTCTATTTTAGGTCTATATATCAACCTATTTTAGATCTAAAAATCAACCTATTTTAGACGTCTATTTCTGGTCTATAAATCAACCTATTTTAGATCTATAAATAAACCTATTTTAAACGTCTACTTTAGGTCTATAAATCAACCTAAGGGTCTATAAATCAACCTAATTTAGGCGTCTATTTTAGGTCTATATATCAACCTATTTTAGATCTAAAAATCAACCTATTTTAGACGTCTATTTCTGATCTATAAATCAACCTATTTTAGATATATTTTAAACGTCTACTTTAGGTCTATAAATCAACCTAAGGGTCTATAAATCAACCTAATTTAGGCGTCTATTTTAGGTCTATATATCAACCTATTTTAGATCTAAAAATCAACCTATTTTAGACGTCTATTTCCGGTCTATTTTAGATCTATAAATAAACCTATTTTAAACGTCTACTTTAGGTCTATAAATCAACCTAAGGGTCTATAAATCAACCTAATTTAGGCGTCTATTTTAGGTCTATATATCAACCTATTTTAGATCTAAAAATCAACCTATTTTAGACGTCTATTTCTGGTCTATTTTAGGTCTATAAATCAACCTAAGGGTCTATGAATCAACCTAATTTAGTCGTCTATTTTAGGTCTATATATCAACCTATTTTAGATCTAAAAATCAACCTATTTTAGACGTCTATTTCTGGTCTATAAATCAACCTATTTTAGATCTATTTTAAACGTCTACTTTAGGTCTATAAATCAACCTAAGGGTCTATAAATCAACCTAATTTAGGCGTCTATTTTAGGTCTATATATCAACCTATTTTAGATCTAAAAATCAACCTATTTTAGACGTCTATTTCCGGTCTATTTTAGATCTATAAATAAACCTATTTTAAACGTCTACTTTAGGTCTATAAATCAACCTAAGGGTTTATAAATTAACCTAATTTAGGCGTCTATTTTAGGTCTATATATCAACCTATTTTAGATCTAAAAATCAACCTATTTTAGACGTCTATTTCTGGTCTATAAATCGTCTATTTTAGGTCTATATATCAACCTATTTTAGATCTAAAAATAAACCTATTTTAAACGTCTACTTTAGGTCTATAAATCAACCTAAGGGTCTATAAATCAACCTAATTTAGGCGTCTATTTTAGGTCTATATATCAACCTATTTTAGATCTAAAAATCAACCTATTTTAGGCGTCTATTTCTGGTCTATAAATCAACCTATTTTAGATCTATAAATGAACCTATTTTAAACGTCTACGTTAGGTCTATAAATCAACCTAAGGGTCTATAAATCAACCTAATTTAGGCGTCTATTTTAGGTCTATATATCAACCTATTTTAGATATAAAAATCAACCTATTTTAGACGTCTATTTCTGGTCTATAAATCAACCTATTTTAGATCTATAAATGAACCTATTTTAAACGTCTACGTTAGGTCTATAAATCAACCTAAGGGTCTATAAATCAACCTAATCTAGGCGTCTATTTTAGGTCTATATATCAACCTATTTTAGATCTAAAAAAATCAACCTATTTTAGACGTCTATTTCTGGTCTATAAATCAACCTATTTTAGATCTATTTTAAACGTCTACTTTAGGTCTATAAATCAACCTAAGGGTCTATAAATCAACCTAATTTAGGCGTCTATTTTAGGTCTATATATCAACCTATTTTAGATCTAAAAATCAACCTATTTTAGACGTCTATTTCTGGTCTATAAATCAACCTATTTTAGATCTATTTTAAACGTCTACTTTAGGTCTATAAATCAACCTAAGGGTCTATAAATCAACCTAATTTAGGCGTCTATTTTAGGTCTATATATCAACCTATTTTAGATCTAAAAATCAACCTATTTTAGACGTCTATTTCTGGTCTATTTTAGATCTATAAATGAACCTATTTTATACGTCTACTTTAGGTCTATAAATCAACCTAAGGGTCTATAAATCAACCTAATTTAGGCGTCTATTTTAGGTCTATATATCAACCTATTTTAGATCTAAAAATCAACCTATTTTAGACGTCTATTTCTGGTCTATAAATCAACCTATTTTAGATCTATAAATAAACCTATTTTAAACGTCTACGTTAGGTCTATAAATCAACCTAAGGGTCTATAAATCAACCTAATCTAGGCGTCTATTTTAGGTCTATATATCAACCTATTTTAGATCTAAAAAATCAACCTATTTTAGACATCTATTTCTGGTCTATAAATCAACCCATTTTAGATCTATAAATAAACCTATTTTAAACGTCTACTTTAGGTCTATAAATCAACCTAAGGGTCTATAAATCAACCTAATTTAGGTGTCTATTTTAGGTCTATATATCAACCTATTTTAGATCTAAAAATCAACCTATTTTAGACGTCTATTTCTGGTCTATTTTAGATCTATAAATAAACCTATTTTAAACGTCTACTTTAGGTCTATAAATCAACCTAAGGGTCTATAAATCAACCTAATTTAGGCGTCTATTTTAGGTCTATATATCAACCTATTTTAGATCTAAAAATCAACCTATTTTAGACGTCTATTTCTGGTCTATAAATCAACCTATTTTAGATCTATTTTAAACGTCTACTTTAGGTCTATAAATCAACCTAAGGGTCTATAAATCAACCTAATTTAGGCGTCTATTTTAGGTCTATATATCAACCTATTTTAGATCTAAAAATCAACCTATTTTAGACGTCTATTTCTGGTCTATTTTAGATCTATAAATGAACCTATTTTATACGTCTACTTTAGGTCTATAAATCAACCTAAGGGTCTATAAATCAACCTAATTTAGGCGTCTATTTTAGGTCTATATATCAACCTATTTTAGATCTAAAAATCAACCTATTTTAGACGTCTATTTCTGGTCTATAAATCAACCTATTTTAGATCTATAAATAAACCTATTTTAAACGTCTACGTTAGGTCTATAAATCAACCTAAGGGTCTATAAATCAACCTAATCTAGGCGTCTATTTTAGGTCTATATATCAACCTATTTTAGATCTAAAAAATCAACCTATTTTAGACATCTATTTCTGGTCTATAAATCAACCCATTTTAGATCTATAAATAAACCTATTTTAAACGTCTACTTTAGGTCTATAAATCAACCTAAGGGTCTATAAATCAACCTAATTTAGGTGTCTATTTTAGGTCTATATATCAACCTATTTTAGATCTAAAAATCAACCTATTTTAGACGTCTATTTCTGGTCTATTTTAGATCTATAAATAAACCTATTTTAAACGTCTACTTTAGGTCTATAAATCAACCTAAGGGTCTATAAATCAACCTAATTTAGGCGTCTATTTTAGGTCTATATATCAACCTATTTTAGATCTAAAAATCAACCTATTTTAGACGTCTATTTCTGGTCTATAAATCAACCTATTTTAGATATATTTTAAACGTCTACTTTAGGTCTATAAATCAACCTAAGGGTCTATAAATCAACCTAATTTAGGCGTCTATTTTAGGTCTATATATCAACCTATTTTAGATCTAAAAATCAACCTATTTTAGACGTCTATTTCTGGTCTATTTTAGATCTATAAATAAACCTATTTTAAACGTCTACTTTAGGTCTATAAATCAACCTAAGGGTCTATAAATCAACCTAATTTAGGCGTCTATTTTAGGTCTATATATCAACCTATTTTAGATCTAAAAATCAACCTATTTTAGACGTCTATTTCTGGTCTATTTTAGGTCTATAAATCAACCTAAGGGTCTATTAATCAACCCAATTTAGGCGTCTATTTTAGGTCTATATATCAACCTATTTTAGATCTAAAAATCAACTTATTTTAGACGTCTATTTCTGGTCTATAAATCAACCTATTTTAGATCTATTTTAAACGTCTACTTTAGGTCTATAAATCAACCTAAGGGTTTATAAATCAACCTAATTTAGGCGTCTATTTTAGGTCTATATATCAACCTATTTTAGATCTAAAAAAATCAACCTATTTTAGACGTCTATTTCTGGTCTATAAATCAACCTATTTTAGATCTATTTTAAACGTCAACTTTAGGTCTATAAATCAACCTAAGGGTCTATAAATCAACCTAATTTAGGCGTCTATTTTAGGTCTATATATCAACCTATTTTAGATCTAAAAATCAACCTATTTTAGACGTCTATTTCTGGTCTATAAATCAACCTATTTTAGATCTATTTTAAACGTCTACTTTAGGTCTATAAATCAACCTAAGGGTCTATAAATCAACCTAATTTAGGCGTCTATTTTAGGTCTATATATCAACCTATTTTAGATCTAAAAATCAACCTGTTTTAGACGTCTATTTCTGGTCTATTTTAGATCTATAAATGAACCTATTTTATACGTCTACTTTAGGTCTATAAATCAACCTAAGGGTCTATAAATCAACCTAATTTAGGCGTCTATTTTAGGTCTATATATCAACCTATTTTAGATCTAAAAATCAACCTATTTTAGACGTCTATTTCTGGTCTATAAATCAACCTATTTTAGATCTATAAATAAACCTATTTTAAACGTCTACGTTAGGTCTATAAATCAACCTAAGGGTCTATAAATCAACCTAATCTAGGCGTCTATTTTAGGTCTATATATCAACCTATTTTAGATCTAAAAAATCAACCTATTTTAGACATCTATTTCTGGTCTATAAATCAACCTATTTTAGATCTATAAATAAACCTATTTTAAACGTCTACTTTAGGTCTATAAATCAACCTAAGGGTCTATAAATCAACCTAATTTAGGTGTCTATTTTAGGTCTATATATCAACCTATTTTAGATCTAAAAATCAACCTATTTTAGACGTCTATTTCTGGTCTATTTTAGATCTATAAATAAACCTATTTTAAACGTCTACTTTAGGTCTATAAATCAACCTAAGGGTCTATAAATCAACCTAATTTAGGCGTCTATTTTAGGTCTATATATCAACCTATTTTAGATCTAAAAATCAACCTATTTTAGACGTCTATTTCTGGTCTATAAATCAACCTATTTTAGATATATTTTAAACGTCTACTTTAGGTCTATAAATCAACCTAAGGGTCTATAAATCAACCTAATTTAGGCGTCTATTTTAGGTCTATATATCAACCTATTTTAGATCTAAAAATCAACCTATTTTAGACGTCTATTTCTGGTCTATTTTAGATCTATAAATAAACCTATTTTAAACGTCTACTTTAGGTCTATAAATCAACCTAAGGGTCTATAAATCAACCTGATTTAGGCGTCTATTTTAGGTCTATATATCAACCTATTTTAGATCTAAAAATCAACCTATTTCAGACGTCTATTTCTGGTCTATTTTAGGTCTATAAATCAACCTAAGGGTCTATTAATCAACGCAATTTAGGCGTCTATTTTAGGTCTATATATCAACCTATTTTAGATCTAAAAATCAACTTATTTTAGACGTCTATTTCTGGTCTATAAATCAACCTATTTTAGATCTATTTTAAACGTCTACTTTAGGTCTATAAATCAACCTAAGGGTCTATAAATCAACCTAATTTAGGCGTCTATTTTAGGTCTATATATCAACCTATTTTAGATCTAAAAATCAACCTATTTTAGACGTCTATTTCTGGTCTATTTTAGATCTATAAATAAACCTATTTTAAACGTCTACTTTAGGTCTATAAATCAACCTAAGGGTTTATAAATCAACCTAATTTAGGCGTCTATTTTAGGTCTATATATCAACCTATTTTAGATCTAAAAATCAACCTATTTTAGACGTCTATTTCTGGTCTATTTTAGATCTATAAATAAACCTATTTTAAACGTCTACTTTAGGTCTATAAATCAACCTAAGGGTTTATAAATCAACCTAATTTAGGCATCTATTTTAGGTCTATATATCAACCTATTTTAGATCTAAAAATCAACCTATTTTAGACGTCTATTTCTGGTCTATAAATCGTCTATTTTAGGTCTATATATCAACCTATTTTAGATCTAAAATAAACCTATTTTAAACGTCTACTTTAGGTCTATAAATCAACCTAAGGGTCTATAAATCAACCTAATTTAGGCGTCTATTTTAGGTCTATATATCAACCTATTTTAGATCTAAAAATCAACCTATTTTAGACGTCTATTTCTGGTCTATAAATCAACCTATTTTAGATCTATAAATCAACCTATTTTAAACGTCTACGTTAGGTCTATAAATCAACCTAAGGGTCTATAAATCAACCTAATTTAGGCGTCTATTTTAGGTCTATATATCAACCTATTTTAGATCTAAAAATCAACCTATTTTAGACGTCTATTTCTGGTCTATAAATCAACCTATTTTAGATCTATAAATGAACCTATTTTAAACGTCTACGTTAGGTCTATAAATCAACCTAAGGGTCTATAAATCCACCTAATCTAGGCGTCTATTTTAGGTCTATATATCAACCTATTTTAGATCTAAAAAAATCAACCTATTTTAGACGTCTATTTCTGGTCTATAAATCAACCTATTTTAGATCTATTTTAAACGTCTACTTTAGGTCTATAAATCAACCTAAGGGTCTATAAATCAACCTAATGTAGGCGTCTATTTTAGGTCTATATATCAACCTATTTTAGATCTAAAAATCAACCTATTTTAGACGTCTATTTCTGGTCTATAAATCAACCTATTTTAGATCTATTTTAAACGTCTACTTTAGGTCTACAAATCAACCTAAGGGTCTATAAATCAACCTAATTTAGGCGTCTATTTTAGGTCTATATATCAACCTATTTTAGATCTAAAAATCAACCTATTTTAGACGTCTATTTCTGGTCTATTTTAGATCTATAAATGAACCTATTTTATACGTCTACTTCAGGTCTATAAATCAACCTAAGGGTCTATAAATCAACCTAATTTAGGCGTCTATTTTAGGTCTATATATCAACCTATTTTAGATCTAAAAATCAACCTATTTTAGACGTCTATTTCTGGTCTATAAATCAAGCTATTTTAGATCTATAAATTAACCTATTTTAAACGTCTACGTTAGGTCTATAAATCAACCTAAGGGTCTATAAATCAACCTAATCTAGGCGTCTATTTTAGGTCTATATATCAACCTATTTTAGATCTAAAAAATCAACCTATTTTAGACATCTATTTCTGGTCTATAAATCAACCTATTTTAGATCTATAAATAAACCTATTTTAAACGTCTACTTTAGGTCTATAAATCAACCTAAGGGTCTATAAATCAACCTAATTTAGGTGTCTATTTTAGGTCTATATATCAACCTATTTTAGATCTAAAAATCAACCTATTTTAGACGTCTATTTCTGGTCTATTTTAGATCAATAAATAAACCTATTTTAAACGTCTACTTTAGGTCTATAAATCAACCTAAGGGTCTATAAATCAACCTAATTTAGGCGTCTATTTTAGGTCTATATATCAACCTATTTTAGATCTAAAAATCAACCTATTTTAGACGTCTATTTCTGGTCTATAAATCAACCTATTTTAGATATATTTTAAACGTCTACTTTAGGTCTATAAATCAACCTAAGGGTCTATAAATCAACCTAATTTAGGCGTCTATTTTAGGTCTATATATCAACCTATTTTAGATCTAAAAATCAACCTATTTTAGACGTCTATTTCTGGTCTATTTTAGATCTATAAATAAACCTATTTTAAACGTCTACTTTAGGTCTATAAATCAACCTAAGGGTCTATAAATCAACCTAATTTAGGCGTCTATTTTAGGTCTATATATCAACCTATTTTAGATCTAAAAATCAACCTATTTTAGACGTCTATTTCTGGTCTATTTTAGGTCTATAAATCAACCTAAGGGTCTATTAATCAACCCAATTTAGGCGTCTATTTTAGGTCTATATATCAACCTATTTTAGATCTAAAAAAATCAACCTATTTTAGACGTCTATTTCTGGTCTATAAATCAACCTATTTTAGATCTATTTTAAACGTCTACTTTAGGTCTATAAATCAACCTAAGGGTCTATAAATCAACCTAATTTAGGCGTCTATTTTAGGTCTATATATCAACCTATTTTAGATCTAAAAATCAGCCTATTTTAGACGTCTATTTCTGGTCTATAAATCAACCTATTTTAGATCTATTTTAAACGTCTACTTTAGGTCTATAAATCAACCTAAGGGTCTATAAATCGACTTTAGGCGTCTATTTTAGGTCTATATATCAACCTATTTTAGATCTAAAAATCAACCTATTTTAGACGTCTATTTCTGGTCTATAAATCAACCTATTTTAGATCTATTTTAAACGTCTACTTTAGGTCTATAAATCAACCTAAGGGTCTATAAATCAACCTAATTTAGGCGTCTATTTTAGGTCTATATATCAACCTATTTTAGATCTAAAAATCAACCTATTTTAGACGTCTATTTCTGGTCTATTTTAGATCTATAAATAAACCTATTTTAAACGTCTACTTTAGGTCTATAAATCAACCTAAGGGTTTATAAATCAACCTAATTTAGGCGTCTATTTTAGGTCTATATATCAACCTATTTTAGATCTAAAAATCAACCAGAAATAGACGTCTAAAATAGGTTGATTTTTAGATCTAAAATAGGTTGATATATAGACCTAAAATAGACGCCTAAATTAGGTTGATTTATAGACCCTTAGGTTGATTTATAGACCTAAAGTAGACGTTTAAAATAGATCTAAAATAGGTTGATTTATAGACCAGAAATAGACGTCTAAAATAGGTTGATTTTTAGATCTAAAATAGGTTGATATATAGACCTAAAATAGACGACTAAATTAGGTTGATTCATAGACCCTTAGGTTGATTTATAGACCTAAAATAGACCAGAAATAGACGTCTAAAATAGGTTGATTTTTAGATCTAAAATAGGTTGATATATAGACCTAAAATAGACGCCTAAATTAGGTTGATTTATAGACCCTTAGGTTGATTTATAGACCTAAAGTAGACGTTTAAAATAGGTTTATTTATAGATCTAAAATAGACCAGAAATAGACGTCTAAAATAGGTTGATTTTTAGATCTAAAATAGGTTGATATATAGACCTAAAATAGACGCCTAAATTAGGTTGATTTATAGACCCTCAGGTTGATTTATAGACCTAAAGTAGACGTTTAAAATATATCTAAAATAGGTTGATTTATAGACCAGAAATAGACGTCTAAAATATGTTGATTTTTAGATCTAAAATAGGTTGATATAAAGACCTAAAATAGACGCCTAAATTAGGTTGATTTATAGACCCTTAGGTTGATTTATAGACCTAAAGTAGACGTTAAAAATAGGTTTATTTATAGATCTAAAATAGGTTGATTTATAGACCAGAAATAGACGTCTAAAATAGGTTGATTTTTAGATCTAAAATAGGTTGATATATAGACCTAAAATAGACGCCTAAATTAGGTTGATTTATAGACCCTTAGGTTGATTTATAGACCTAAAGTAGACGTTTAAAATAGATCTAAAATAGGTTGATTTATAGACCAGAAATAGACGTCTAAAATAAGTTGATTTTTAGATCTAAAATAGGTTGATATATAGACCTAAAATAGACGCCTAAATTGGGTTGATTAATAGACCCTTAGGTTGATTTATAGACCTAAAATAGACCAGAAATAGACGTCTAAAATAGGTTGATTTTTAGATCTAAAATAGGTTGATATATAGACCTAAAATAGACGCCTAAATTAGGTTGATTTATAGACCCTTAGGTTGATTTATAGACCTAAAGTAGACGTTTAAAATAGATCTAAAATAGGTTGATTTATAGACCAGAAATAGACGTCTAAAATAAGTTGATTTTTAGATCTAAAATAGGTTGATATATAGACCTAAAATAGACGCCTAAATTGGGTTGATTAATAGACCCTTAGGTTGATTTATAGACCTAAAATAGACCAGAAATAGACGTCTAAAATAGGTTGATTTTTAGATCTAAAATAGGTTGATATATAGACCTAAAATAGACGCCTAAATTAGGTTGATTTATAAACCCTTAGGTTGATTTATAGACCTAAAGTAGACGTTTAAAATGGGTTTATTTATAGATCTAAAATAGACCAGAAATAGACGTCTAAAATAGGTTGATTTTTAGATCTAAAATAAGTTGATATATAGACCTAAAATAGACGCCTAAATTAGGTTGATTTATAGACCCTTAGGTTGATTTATAGACCTAAAGTAGACGTTTAAAATAGATCTAAAATAGGTTGATTTATAGACCAGAAATAGACGTCTAAAATAGGTTGATTTTTAGATCTAAAATAGGTTGATATATAGACCTAAAATAGACGCCTAAATTAGGTTGATTTATAGACCCTTAGGTTGATTTATAGACCTAAAGTAGACGTTTAAAATAGATCTAAAATAGGTTGATTTATAGACCAGAAATAGACGTCTAAAATAGGTTGATTTTTAGATCTAAAATAGGTTGATATATAGACCTAAAATAGACGACTAAATTAGGTTGATTCATAGACCCTTAGGTTGATTTATAGACCTAAAATAGACCAGAAATAGACGTCTAAAATAGGTTGATTTTTAGATCTAAAATAGGTTGATATATAGACCTAAAATAGACGCCTAAATTAGGTTGATTTATAGACCCTTAGGTTGATTTATAGACCTAAAGTAGACGTTTAAAATAGGTTTATTTATAGATCTAAAATAGACCAGAAATAGACGTCTAAAATAGGTTGATTTTTAGATCTAAAATAGGTTGATATATAGACCTAAAATAGACGCCTAAATTAGGTTGATTTATAGACCCTCAGGTTGATTTATAGACCTAAAGTAGACGTTTAAAATATATCTAAAATAGGTTAATTTATAGACCAGAAATAGACGTCTAAAATATGTTGATTTTTAGATCTAAAATAGGTTGATATAAAGACCTAAAATAGACGCCTAAATTAGGTTGATTTATAGACCCTTAGGTTGATTTATAGACCTAAAGTAGACGTTTAAAATAGGTTTATTTATAGATCTAAAATAGGTTGATTTATAGACCAGAAATAGACGTCTAAAATAGGTTGATTTTTAGATCTAAAATAGGTTGATATATAGACCTAAAATAGACGCCTAAATTAGGTTGATTTATAGACCCTTAGGTTGATTTATAGACCTAAAGTAGACGTATAAAATAGGTTCATTTATAGATCTAAAATAGACCAGAAATAGACGTCTAAAATAGGTTGATTTTTAGATCTAAAATAGGTTGATATATAGACCTAAAATAGACGCCTAAATTAGGTTGATTTATAGACCCTTAGGTTGATTTATAGACCTAAAGTAGACGTTTAAAATAGGATTATTTTTAGATCTAAAATAGGTTGATATATAGACCTAAAATAGACGATTTATAGACCAGAAATAGACGTCTAAAATAGGTTGATTTTTAGATCTAAAATAGGTTGATATATAGACCTAAAATAGACGCCTAAATTAGGTTGATTTATAAACCCTTAGGTTGATTTATAGACCTAAAGTAGACGTTTAAAATAGGTTTATTTATAGATCTAAAATAGACCAGAAATAGACGTCTAAAATAGGTTGATTTTTAGATCTAAAATAGGTTGATATATAGACCTAAAATAGACGCCTAAATTAGGTTGATTTATAGACCCTTAGGTTGATTTATAGACCTAAAGTAGACGTTTAAAATAGATCTAAAATAGGTTGATTTATAGACCAGAAATAGACGTCTAAAATAGGTTGATTTTTAGATCTAAAATAGGTTGATATATAGACCTAAAATAGACGCCTAAATTAGGTTGATTCATAGACCCTTAGGTTGATTTATAGACCTAAAATAGACCAGAAATAGACGTCTAAAATAGGTTGATTTTTAGATCTAAAATAGGTTGATATATAGACCTAAAATAGACGCCTAAATTAGGTTGATTTATAGACCCTTAGGTTGATTTATAGACCTAAAGTAGACGTTTAAAATAGGTTTATTTATAGATCTAAAATAGACCAGAAATAGACGTCTAAAATAGGTTGATTTTTAGATCTAAAATAGGTTGATATATAGACCTAAAATAGACACCTAAATTAGGTTGATTTATAGACCCTTAGGTTGATTTATAGACCTAAAGTAGACGTTTAAAATAGGTTTATTTATAGATCTAAAATAGGTTGATTTATAGACCAGAAATAGATGTCTAAAATAGGTTGATTTTTTAGATCTAAAATAGGTTGATATATAGACCTAAAATAGACGCCTAGATTAGGTTGATTTATAGACCCTTAGGTTGATTTATAGACCTAACGTAGACGTTTAAAATAGGTTTATTTATAGATCTAAAATAGGTTGATTTATAGACCAGAAATAGACGTCTAAAATAGGTTGATTTTTAGATCTAAAATAGGTTGATATATAGACCTAAAATAGACGCCTAAATTAGGTTGATTTATAGACCCTTAGGTTGATTTATAGACCTAAAGTAGACGTATAAAATAGGTTCATTTATAGATCTAAAATAGACCAGAAATAGACGTCTAAAATAGGTTGATTTTTAGATCTAAAATAGGTTGATATATAGACCTAAAATAGACGCCTAAATTAGGTTGATTTATAGACCCTTAGGTTGATTTATAGACCTAAAGTAGACGTTTAAAATAGATCTAAAATAGGTTGATTTATAGACCAGAAATAGACGTCTAAAATAGGTTGATTTTTAGATCTAAAATAGGTTGATATATAGACCTAAAATAGACGCCTAAATTAGGTTGATTTATAGACCCTTAGGTTGATTTATAGACCTAAAGTTGACGTTTAAAATAGATCTAAAATAGGTTGATTTATAGACCAGAAATAGACGTCTAAAATAGGTTGATTTTTAGATCTAAAATAGGTTGATATATAGACCTAAAATAGACGCCTAAATTAGGTTGATTTATAGACCCTTAGGTTGATTTATAGACCTAAAGTAGACGTTTAAAATAGGTTTATTTATAGATCTAAAATAGACCAGAAATAGACGTCTAAAATAGGTTGATTTTTAGATCTAAAATAGGTTGATATATAGACCTAAAATAGACGCCTAAATTAGGTTGATTTATAGACCCTTAGGTTGATTTATAGACCTAAAGTAGACGTTTAAAATAGATCTAAAATAGGTTGATTTATAGACCAGAAATAGACGTCTAAAATAAGTTGATTTTTAGATCTAAAATAGGTTGATATATAGACCTAAAATAGACGCCTAAATTGGGTTGATTAATAGACCCTTAGGTTGATTTATAGACCTAAAATAGACCAGAAATAGACGTCTAAAATAGGTTGATTTTTAGATCTAAAATAGGTTGATATATAGACCTAAAATAGACGCCTAAATTAGGTTGATTTATAGACCCTTAGGTTGATTTATAGACCTAAAGTAGACGTTTAAAATAGGTTTATTTATAGATCTAAAATAGACCAGAAATAGACGTCTAAAATAGGTTGATTTTTAGATCTAAAATGGGTTGATATATAGACCTAAAATAGACGCCTAAATTAGGTTGATTTATAGACCCTTAGGTTGATTTATAGACCTAAAGTAGACGTTTAAAATATATCTAAAATAGGTTGATTTATAGACCAGAAATAGACGTCTAAAATAGGTTGATTTTTAGATCTAAAATAGGTTGATATATAGACCTAAAATAGACGCCTAAATTAGGTTGATTTATAGACCCTTAGGTTGATTTATAGACCTAAAGTAGACGTTTAAAATAGGTTTATTTATAGATCTAAAATAGACCAGAAATAGACGTCTAAAATAGGTTGATTTTTAGATCTAAAATAGGTTGATATATAGACCTAAAATAGACACCTAAATTAGGTTGATTTATAGACCCTTAGGTTGATTTATAGACCTAAAGTAGACGTTTAAAATAGGTTTATTTATAGATCTAAAATAGGTTGATTTATAGACGAGAAATAGATGTCTAAAATAGGTTAATTTTTTAGATCTAAAATAGGTTGATATATAGACCTAAAATAGACGCCTAGATTAGGTTGATTTATAGACCCTTAGGTTGATTTATAGACCTAACGTAGACGTTTAAAATAGGTTTATTTATAGATCTAAAATAGGTTGATTTATAGACCAGAAATAGTCGTCTAAAATAGGTTGATTTTTAGATCTAAAATAGGTTGATATATAGACCTAAAATAAACGCCTAAATTAGGTTGATTTATAGACCCTTAGGTTGATTTATAGACCTAAAGTAGACGTATAAAATAGGTTCATTTATAGATCTAAAATAGACCAGAAATAGACGTCTAAAATAGGTTGATTTTTAGATCTAAAATAGGTTGATATATAGACCTAAAATAGACGCCTAAATTAGGTTGATTTATAGACCCTTAGGTTGATTTATAGACCTAAAGTAGACGTTTAAAATAGATCTAAAATAGGTTGATTTATAGACCAGAAATAGACGTCTAAAATAGGTTGATTTTTAGATCTAAAATAGGTTGATATATAGACCTAAAATAGACGCCTAAATTAGGTTGATTTATAGACCCTTAGGTTTATTTATAGACCTAAAGTAGACGTTAAAAATAGATCTAAAATAGGTTGATTTATAGACCAGAAATAGACGTCTAAAATAAGTTGATTTTTAGATCTAAAATAGGTTGATATATAGACCTAAAATAGACGCCTAAATTGGGTTGATTAATAGAACCTTAGGTTGATTTATAGACCTAAAATAGACCAGAAATAGACGTCTAAAATAGGTTGATTTTTAGATCTAAAATAGGTTGATATATAGACCTAAAATAGACGCCTAAATTAGGTTGATTTATAGACCCTTAGGTTGATTTATAGACCTAAAGTAGACGTTTAAATAGGTTTATTTATAGATCTAAAATAGACCAGAAATAGACGTCTAAAATAGGTTGATTTTTAGATCTAAAATAGGTTGATATATAGACCTAAAATAGACACCTAAATTAGGTTGATTTATAGACCCTTAGGTTGATTTATAGACCTAAAGTAGACGTTTAAAATAGGTTTATTTATAGATCTAAAATAGGTTGATTTATAGACCAGAAATAGATGTCTAAAATAGGTTGATTTTTTAGATCTAAAATAGGTTGATATATAGACCTAAAATAGACGCCTAGATTAGGTTGATTTATAGACCCTTAGGTTGATTATAGACCTAACGTAGACGTTTAAAATAGGTTTATTTATAGATCTAAAATAGGTTGATTTATAGACCAGAAATAGACGTCTAAAATAGGTTGATTTTTAGATCTAAAATAGGTTGATTATATAGACCTAAAATAGACGCCTAAATTAGGTTGATTATAGACCCTATAGGTTGATTTAATAGACACTAAAGTAGAGTATAAAATAGGTTCATTATAGATCTAAAATAGACCAGAAATAGACGTCTAAAATAGGTTGATTTTTAGATCTAAAATAGGTTGATATATAGACCTAAAATAGACGCCTAAATTAGGTTGATTTATAGACCCTTAGGTTGATTTATAGACCTAAAGTAGACGTTTAAAATAGATCTAAAATAGGTTGATTTATAGACCAGAAATAGACGTCTAAAATAGGCTGATTTTTAGATCTAAAATAGGTTGATATATAGACCTAAAATAGACGCCTAAATTAGGTTGATTTATAGACCCTTAGGTTGATTTATAGACCTAAAGTAGACGTTTAAAATAGATCTAAAATAGGTTGATTTATAGACCAGAAATAGACGTCTAAAATAGGTTGATTTTTAGATCTAAAATAGGTTGATATATAGACCTAAAATAGACGCCTAAATTAGGTTGATTTATAGACCCTTAGGTTGATTTATAGACCCTAACGTAGACGTTTAAAATAGGTTCATTTATAGATCTAAAATAGGTTGATTTATAGACCAGAAATAGACGTCTAAAATAGGTTGATTTTTAGATCTAAAATAGGTTGATATATAGACCTAAAATAGACGCCTAAATTAGGTTGATTTATAGACCCTTAGGTTGATTTATAGACCTAAAGTAGACGTTTAAAATAGGTTTATTTTTAGATCTAAAAATAGGTTGATATATAGACCTAAAATAGACGATTTATAGACCAGAAATAGACGTCTAAAATAGGTTGATTTTTAGATCTAAAATAGGTTGATATATAGACCTAAAATAGCCGCCTAAATTAGGTTGATTTATAGACCCTTAGGTTGATTTATAGACCTAAAGTAGACGTTTAAAATAGATCTAAAATAGGTTGATTTATAGACCAGAAATAGACGTCTAAAATAGGTTGATTTTTAGATCTAAAATAGGTTGATATATAGACCTAAAATAGACGCCTAAATTGGGTTGATTAATAGACCCTTAGGTTGATTTATAGACCTAAAATAGACCAGAAATAGACATCTAAAATAGGTTGATTTTTAGATCTAAAATAGGTTGATATATAGACCTAAAATAGACGCCTAAATTAGGTTGATTTATAGACCCTTAGGTTGATTTATAGACCTAAAGTAGACGTTTAAAATAGGTTTATTTATAGATCTAAAATAGACCAGAAATAGACGTCTAAAATAGGTTGATTTTTAGATCTAAAATAGGTTGATATATAGACCTAAAATAGACGCCTAAATTAGGTTGATTTATAGACCCTTAGGTTGATTTATAGACCTAAAGTAGACGTATAAAATAGGTTCATTTATAGATCTAAAATAGACCAGAAATAGACGTCTAAAATAGGTTGATTTTTAGATCTAAAATAGGTTGATATATAGACCTAAAATAGACGCCTAAATTAGGTTGATTTATAGACCCTTAGGTTGATTTATAGACCTAAAGTAGACGTTTAAAATAGATCTAAAATAGGTTGATTTATAGACCAGAAATAGACGTCTAAAATAGGTTGGTTTTTAGATCTAAAATAGGTTGATATATAGACCTAAAATAGACGCCTAAATTAGGTTGATTTATAGACCCTTAGGTTGATTTATAGACCTAAAGTAGACGTTTAAAATAGGTTTATTTATAGATCTAAAATAGGTTGATTTATAGACCTAAAATAGGTTGATTTATAGACCTAAAATAGTCAAAACTAAACTGTCGAGGTAGGGTCATTCAACAAAGTTTCCCAACCCTTATTAATTTGCAATATCTTGATCTTGGCTCAATTTACTAGACGTCTACCGTTTTTTTCCGTGTATAGTGCGCAAAATTTTACTAATTTATTGTCCTAAAATCTGGGGTGCGCATTATACATGGGTACAAAAAAAAAAAAAAAAAAAATTTTTTTTTTAATTTTTTTTTTTTTTTTTTTTTTAAGTCCCAATGATCGTCACACACGCAGGGAGGCAATGGGTCCCATTTTTATAGTCTTTGGTATGGTCTTAACTAGGCTGGATGTAATTTTTTTTGTTGGCGTTGATTTCTCCGACTGCCCGTAAACGCACCACCGCGCCTCGTGCGCGCACGGGACAGCAAACGAGCAGGTGATCGAGCAAGCGTCTGATACGAGAGCATTGCGGTCGCATGGAGCGTGTTTGAAGTGAACAGCAGAGAAGAAAGGCAAAGTGTTGTGAAATAAAATGCACAGAACGGATGCGCAAGACACGTCAGCTATATAAAGAGCGAGAGTTGTTTTCTTCCTATTAGTTTCAATTCACAGTTTAATTAGCAGTTTCAATCAGCAAATAACAAAATGCGTATTACAGGTAATATTTTATTTCACAACACTTTGCCTTGTTCCTTTGGTCTCTGCTGTTCATCCTAAAACACAAAGGCGCTCTTTAAGCAATGCGACAGTGAGCGCCCGGCGCGCTGCAGTTGCGCGACCGCACCAAATTAAGCTCCCTGCGCAGTGCGCACTGAGGTCCACTTAAATTTTAGAAAGTACATCAGGACTTTAAAAATATCTTCTAAATTTCAGCGACGGCTCTGTCACACTAATCGACCAGCCCGGTGCAGTTGGGCGGTCGGCGGCGCGCTACGGTTGAGCGTTCTCTCGCACGCTTTCTCTCTCGCTCTCTCTCGCTCTCGCACACACGCAAACCGGATATCATACGGAGGCCGCCATTACAGATGCGCAGAACGGATGAGCAAGACACGTCAGCTATATAAAGAGCGAGAGTTCAGTTCTCTACCTAAATCCGTATTACAGGTAATATTTTATTTCACAACACTTTGCCTTGTTCCTTTCTTCTCTGCTGTTCACTTCAAACACGCTCCATGCGCACGGAGCGCGGTGGTGCGTTTACGGGCAGTCGGAGAAATCAACGCCAACAAAAAAAATTACATCCAGCCTAGTTAAGACCATACCAAAGACTATAAAAATGGGACCCATTGCCTCCCTGCGTGTGTGACGATCATTGGGACTTAAAAAAAAAAAAAAAAATAATAATAATAATTTTTTTTTTTTTTTAAATTCATAAAAATTGGGTGCGTATTATACATGGGTACAAGCTTTTTTCCAGCATCAGCATGCCATTTTTAGGGGTGCGTACTATACATGGGGGCGCACTATACACGGAAAAAAACGGTAAATTAAAAACATTAAATATGATCATATTTTGGAATTTTGAAGTCTGAACAAGCCGTAAGTTGTATAAATAATGCACAGAAGTTGTTTGGGTTTAACAAGCATATTGATCCGTACATGTGAATTGGTTATTCCTGTACCACTGATAAAGATAAAATTAAGTTGATTTTCAGACCAAAAATAGACGTTTAAAAAAGGTTGATTCTTAAACCAAAAATTGACTAAACAAGGTTGATTTTTAAACCAAACATAGATGTATTAAATAGGTTGAATTTTAAACCAAAAATAGACGTCTAAAATAGGTTGATTTTTAAACAAAAAATAGACGTCTAAAATAGGTTGATTTTTAAACCAAAAATAGACGTCTAAAATAGGTTGATTTTCAAACCAAAAATAGACGTCTAAAAAAGGTTGATTTTCAAACCAAAAATAGACGTCTAAAAAAGGTTGATTTTTAAACCAAAAATAGACGTCTAAAATAGGTTGATTTTTAAACCAAAAATAGACGTCTAAAATAGGTTAATTTTTAAACCAGAAATAGACGTCTAAAATAGGTTGATTTTTAGATCTAAAATAGGTTGATATATAGACCTAAAATAGACACCTATATTAGGTGGATTTATAGACCCTTAGGTTGATTTATAGACCTAAAGTAGACGTTTAAAATAGGTTTATTTATAGATCTAAAATAGGTTGATTTATAGACCAGAAATAGACGTCTAAAATAGGTTGATTTTTAGATCTAAAATAGGTTGATATATAGACCTAAAATAGACGCCTAAATTAGGTTGATTTATAGACCCTTAGGTTGATTTATAGACCTAAAGAAGACGTTTAAAATAGGTTTATTTATAGATCTAAAATAGACCAGAAATAGACGTCTAAAATAGGTTGATTTTTAGATCTAAAATAGGTTGATATATAGACCTAAAATAGACACCTAAATTAGGTTGATTTATAGACCCTTAGGTTGATTTATAGACCTAAAGTAGACGTTTAAAATAGATCTAAAATAGGTTGATTTATAGACCAGAAATAGACGTCTAAAATAGGTTGATTTTTAGATCTAAAATAGGTTGATATATAGACCTAAAATAGACGCCTAAATTAGGTTGATTTATAGACCCTTAGGTTGATTTATAGACCTAAAGTTGACGTTTAAAATAGATCTAAAATAGGTTGATTTATAGACCAGAAATAGACGTCTAAAATAGGTTGATTTTTTTAGATCTAAAATAGGTTGATATATAGACCTAAAATAGACGCCTAAATTAGGTTGATTTATAAACCCTTAGGTTGATTTATAGACCTAAAGTAGACGTTTAAAATAGGTTTATTTATAGATCTAAAATAGACCAGATATAGACGTCTAAAATAGGTTGATTTTTAGATCTAAAATAGGTTGATATATAGACCTAAAATAGACGCCTAAATTAGGTTGATTTATAGACCCTTAGGTTGATTTATAGACCTAAAGTAGACGTTTAAAATAGATCTAAAATAGGTTGATTTATAGACCAGAAATAGACGTCTAAAATAAGTTGATTTTTAGATCTAAAATAGGTTGATATATAGACCTAAAATAGACGCCTAAATTGGGTTGATTAATAGACCCTTAGGTTGATTTATAGACCTAAAATAGACCAGAAATAGACGTCTAAAATAGGTTGATTTTTAGATCTAAAATAGGTTGATATATAGACCTAAAATAGACGCCTAAATTAGGTTGATTTATAGACCCTTAGGTTGATTTATAGACCTAAAGTAGACGTTTAAAATAGATCTAAAATAGGTTGATTTATAGACCAGAAATAGACGTCTAAAATAAGTTGATTTTTAGATCTAAAATAGGTTGATATATAGACCTAAAATAGACGCCTAAATTGGGTTGATTAATAGACCCTTAGGTTGATTTATAGACCTAAAATAGACCAGAAATAGACGTCTAAAATAGGTTGATTTTTAGATCTAAAATAGGTTGATATATAGACCTAAAATAGACGCCTAAATTAGGTTGATTTATAGACCCTTAGGTTGATTTATAGACCTAAAGTAGACGTTTAAAATAGGTTTATTTATAGATCTAAAATAGACCAGAAATAGACGTCTAAAATAGGTTGATTTTTAGATCTAAAATAGGTTGATATATAGACCTAAAATAGACGCCTAAATTAGGTTGATTTATAGACCCTTAGGTTGATTTATAGACCTAAAGTAGACGTTTAAAATATATCTAAAATAGGTTGATTTATAGACCAGAAATAGACGTCTAAAATAGGTTGATTTTTAGATCTAAAATAGGTTGATATATAGACCTAAAATAGACGCCTAAATTAGGTTGATTTATAGACCCTTAGGTTGATTTATAGACCTAAAGTAGACGTTTAAAATAGGTTTATTTATAGATCTAAAATAGACCAGAAATAGACGTCTAAAATAGGTTGATTTTTAGATCTAAAATAGGTTGATATATAGACCTAAAATAGACACCTAAATTAGGTTGATTTATAGACCCTTAGGTTGATTTATAGACCTAAAGTAGACGTTTAAAATAGGTTTATTTATAGATCTAAAATAGGTTGATTTATAGACCAGAAATAGATGTCTAAAATAGGTTGATTTTTTAGATCTAAAATAGGTTGATATATAGACCTAAAATAGACGCCTAGATTAGGTTGATTTATAGACCCTTAGGTTGATTTATAGACCTAACGTAGACGTTTAAAATAGGTTTATTTATAGATCTAAAATAGGTTGATTTATAGACCAGAAATAGACGTCTAAAATAGGTTGATTTTTAGATCTAAAATAGGTTGATATATAGACCTAAAATAAACGCCTAAATTAGGTTGATTTATAGACCCTTAGGTTGATTTATAGACCTAAAGTAGACGTATAAAATAGGTTCATTTATAGATCTAAAATAGACCAGAAATAGACGTCTAAAATAGGTTGATTTTTAGATCTAAAATAGGTTGATATATAGACCTAAAATAGACGCCTAAATTAGGTTGATTTATAGACCCTTAGGTTGATTTATAGACCTAAAGTAGACGTTTAAAATAGGTTTATTTTTAGATCTAAAATAGGTTGATATATAGACCTAAAATAGACGATTTATAGACCAGAAATAGACGTCTAAAATAGGTTGATTTTTAGATCTAAAATAGGTTGATATATAGACCTAAAATAGACGCCTAAATTAGGTTGATTTATAAACCCTTAGGTTGATTTATAGACCTAAAGTAGACGTTTAAAATAGGTTTATTTATAGATCTAAAATAGACCGGAAATAGACGTCTAAAATAGGTTGATTTTTAGATCTAAAATAGGTTGATATATAGACCTAAAATAGACGCCTAAATTAGGTTGATTTATAGACCCTTAGGTTGATTTATAGACCTAAAGTAGACGTTTAAAATAGATCTAAAATAGGTTGATTTATAGACCAGAAATAGACGTCTAAAATAGGTTGATTTTTAGATCTAAAATAGGTTGATATATAGACCTAAAATAGACGACTAAATTAGGTTGATTCATAGACCCTTAGGTTGATTTATAGACCTAAAATAGACCAGAAATAGACGTCTAAAATAGGTTGATTTTTAGATCTAAAATAGGTTGATATATAGACCTAAAATAGACGCCTAAATTAGGTTGATTTATAGACCCTTAGGTTGATTTATAGACCTAAAGTAGACGTTTAAAATAGGTTTATTTATAGATCTAAAATAGACCAGAAATAGACGTCTAAAATAGGTTGATTTTTAGATCTAAAATAGGTTGATATATAGACCTAAAATAGACGCCTAAATTAGGTTGATTTATAGACCCTTAGGTTGATTTATAGACCTAAAGTAGACGTTTAAAATATATCTAAATTAGGTTGATTTATAGACCAGAAATAGACGTCTAAAATAGGTTGATTTTTAGATCTAAAATAGGTTGATATATAGACCTAAAATAGACGCCTAAATTAGGTTGATTTATAGACCCTTAGGTTGATTTATAGACCTAAAGTAGACGTTTAAAATAGGTTTATTTATAGATCTAAAATAGGTTGATTTATAGACCAGAAATAGACGTCTAAAATAGGTTGATTTTTAGATCTAAAATAGGTTGATATATAGACCTAAAATAGACGCCTAAATTAGGTTGATTTATAGACCCTTAGGTTGATTTATAGACCTAAAGTAGACGTATAAAATAGGTTCATTTATAGATCTAAAATAGACCAGAAATAGACGTCTAAAATAGGTTGATTTTTAGATCTAAAATAGGTTGATATATAGACCTAAAATAGACACCTAAATTAGGTTGATTTATAGACCCTTAGGTTGATTTATAGACCTAAAGTAGACGTTTAAAATAGGTTTATTTTTAGATCTAAAATAGGTTGATATATAGACCTAAAATAGACGATTTATAGACCAGAAATAGACGTCTAAAATAGGTTGATTTTTAGATCTAAAATAGGTTGATATATAGACCTAAAATAGACGCCTAAATTAGGTTGATTTATAAACCCTTAGGTTGATTTATAGACCTAAAGTAGACGTTTAAAATAGGTTTATTTATAGATCTAAAATAGACCGGAAATAGACGTCTAAAATAGGTTGATTTTTAGATCTAAAATAGGTTGATATATAGACCTAAAATAGACGCCTAAATTAGGTTGATTTATAGACCCTTAGGTTGATTTATAGACCTAAAGTAGACGTTTAAAATAGATCTAAAATAGGTTGATTTATAGACCAGAAATAGACGTCTAAAATAGGTTGATTTTTAGATCTAAAATAGGTTGATATATAGACCTAAAATAGACGACTAAATTAGGTTGATTCATAGACCCTTAGGTTGATTTATAGACCTAAAATAGACCAGAAATAGACGTCTAAAATAGGTTGATTTTTAGATCTAAAATAGGTTGATATATAGACCTAAAATAGACGCCTAAATTAGGTTGATTTATAGACCCTTAGGTTGATTTATAGACCTAAAGTAGACGTTTAAAATAGGTTTATTTATAGATCTAAAATAGACCAGAAATAGACGTCTAAAATAGGTTGATTTTTAGATCTAAAATAGGTTGATATATAGACCTAAAATAGACGCCTAAATTAGGTTGATTTATAGACCCTTAGGTTGATTTATAGACCTAAAGTAGACGTTTAAAATATATCTAAATTAGGTTGATTTATAGACCAGAAATAGACGTCTAAAATAGGTTGATTTTTAGATCTAAAATAGGTTGATATATAGACCTAAAATAGACGCCTAAATTAGGTTGATTTATAGACCCTTAGGTTGATTTATAGACCTAAAGTAGACGTTTAAAATAGGTTTATTTATAGATCTAAAATAGGTTGATTTATAGACCAGAAATAGACGTCTAAAATAGGTTGATTTTTAGATCTAAAATAGGTTGATATATAGACCTAAAATAGACGCCTAAATTAGGTTGATTTATAGACCCTTAGGTTGATTTATAGACCTAAAGTAGACGTATAAAATAGGTTCATTTATAGATCTAAAATAGACCAGAAATAGACGTCTAAAATAGGTTGATTTTTAGATCTAAAATAGGTTGATATATAGACCTAAAATAGACACCTAAATTAGGTTGATTTATAGACCCTTAGGTTGATTTATAGACCTAAAGTAGACGTTTAAAATAGGTTTATTTTTAGATCTAAAATAGGTTGATATATAGACCTAAAATAGACGATTTATAGACCAGAAATAGACGTCTAAAATAGGTTGATTTTTAGATCTAAAATAGGTTGATATATAGACCTAAAATAGACGCCTAAATTAGGTTGATTTATAAACCCTTAGGTTGATTTATAGACCTAAAGTAGACGTTTAAAATAGGTTTATTTATAGATCTAAAATAGACCAGAAATAGACGTCTAAAATGGGTTGATTTTTAGATCTAAAATAGGTTGATATATAGACCTAAAATAGACGCCTAAATTAGGTGTATTTATAGACCCTTAGGTTGATTTATAGACCTAAAGTAGACGTTTAAAATAGATCTAAAATAGGTTGATTTATAGACCAGAAATAGACGTCTAAAATAGGTTGATTTTTAGATCTAAAATAGGTTGATATATAGACCTAAAATAGACGCCTAAATTAGGTTGATTCATAGACCCTTAGGTTGATTTATAGACCTAAAATAGACCAGAAATAGACGTCTAAAATAGGTTGATTTTTAGATCTAAAATAGGTTGATATATAGACCTAAAATAGACGCCTAAATTAGGTTGATTTATAGACCCTTAGGTTGATTTATAGACCTAAAGTAGACGTTTAAAATAGGTTTATTTATAGATCTAAAATAGACCAGAAATAGACGTCTAAAATAGGTTGATTTTTAGATCTAAAATAGGTTGATATATAGACCTAAAATAGACACCTAAATTAGGTTGATTTATAGACCCTTAGGTTGATTTATAGACCTAAAGTAGACGTTTAAAATAGGTTTATTTATAGATCTAAAATAGGTTGATTTATAGACCAGAAATAGATGTCTAAAATAGGTTGATTTTTTAGATCTAAAATAGGTTGATATATAGACCTAAAATAGACGCCTAGATTAGGTTGATTTATAGACCCTTAGGTTGATTTATAGACCTAACGTAGACGTTTAAAATAGGTTTATTTATAGATCTAAAATAGGTTGATTTATAGACCAGAAATAGACGTCTAAAATAGGTTGATTTTTAGATCTAAAATAGGTTGATATATAGACCTAAAATAGACGCCTAAATTAGGTTGATTTATAGACCCTTAGGTTGATTTATAGACCTAAAGTAGACGTATAAAATAGGTTCATTTATAGATCTAAAATAGACCAGAAATAGACGTCTAAAATAGGTTGATTTTTAGATCTAAAATAGGTTGATATATAGACCTAAAATAGACGCCTAAATTAGGTTGATTTATAGACCCTTAGGTTGATTTATAGACCTAAAGTAGACGTTTAAAATAGATCTAAAATAGGTTGATTTATAGACCAGAAATAGACGTCTAAAATAGGCTGATTTTTAGATCTAAAATAGGTTGATATATAGACCTAAAATAGACGCCTAAATTAGGTTGATTTATAGACCCTTAGGTTGATTTATAGACCTAAAGTAGACGTTTAAAATAGATCTAAAATAGGTTGATTTATAGACCAGAAATAGACGTCTAAAATAGGTTGATTTTTAGATCTAAAATAGGTTGATATATAGACCTAAAATAGACGCCTAAATTAGGTTGATTTATAGACCCTTAGGTTGATTTATAGACCTAAAGTAGACGTTTAAAATAGGTTTATTTATAGATCTAAAATAGGTTGATTTATAGACCAGAAATAGACGTCTAAAATAGGTTGATTTTTAGATCTAAAATAGGTTGATATATAGACCTAAAATAGACGCCTAAATTAGGTTGATTTATAGACCCTTAGGTTGATTTATAGACCTAACGTAGACGTTTAAAATAGGTTCATTTATAGATCTAAAATAGGTTGATTTATAGACCAGAAATAGACGTCTAAAATAGGTTGATTTTTAGATCTAAAATAGGTTGATATATAGACCTAAAATAGATGCCTAAATTAGGTTGATTTATAGACCCTTAGGTTGATTTATAGACCTAAAGTAGACGTTTAAAATAGGTTTATTTTTAGATCTAAAATAGGTTGATATATAGACCTAAAATAGACGATTTATAGACCAGAAATAGACGTCTAAAATAGGTTGATTTTTAGATCTAAAATAGGTTGATATATAGACCTAAAATAGACGCCTAAATTAGGTTGATTTATAAACCCTTAGGTTGATTTATAGACCTAAAGTAGACGTTTAAAATAGGTTTATTTTTAGATCTAAAATAGGTTGATATATAGACCTAAAATAGACGATTTATAGACCAGAAATAGACGTCTAAAATAGGTTGATTTTTAGATCTAAAATAGGTTGATATATAGACCTAAAATAGATGCCTAAATTAGGTTGATTTATAGACCCTTAGGTTGATTTATAGACCTAAAGTAGACGTTTAAAATAGGTTTATTTATAGATCTACAATAGGTTGATTTATAGACCTAAAATAGGTTGATTTATAGACCTAAAATAGTCAAAACTAAACTGTTGAGGTAGGGTCAATAAACAAAGTTTCCCAACCCTTATTAATTTGCAAAATCTTGATCTTGGCTCAAATTACTAGACGTCTAAATTAAAAACATTAAATATGATCATATTTTGGAATTTTGAAGTCTGAACAAGCCGTAAGTTGTATAAATAATGCACAGAAGTTGTTTGGGTTTAACAAGCATATTGATCCGTACATGTGAATTGGTTATTCCTGTACCACTGATAAAGATAAAATTAAGTTGATTTTCAGACCAAAAATAGACGTTTAAAAGAGGTTGATTTTTAAACCAAAAATTGACTAAACAAGGTTGATTTTTAAACCAAACATAGTTGTATTAAATAGGTTGAATTTTAAACCAAAAATAGACGTCTAAAAAAGGTTGATTTTTAAACCAAAAATAGACGTCTAAAATAGGTTGATTTTTAAACCCAAAATAGACGTCTAAAATAGGTTGATTTTTAAACCAAAAATAGACGTCTAAAAAAGGTTGATTTTTAGACCAAAAATAGACGTCTAAATAAGGTTGATTTTTAAACCAAAAATAGACGTCTAAAATAGGTTGATTTTTAAACCAAAAATAGACGTCTAAAATAGGTTGATTTTAGATCTAAAATAGGTTGATATATAGACCTAAAATAGACGTCTAAATTAGGTTGATTTATAGACCCTTAGGTTGATTTATAGACCTAACGTAGACGTTTAAAATAGGTTTATTTATAGATCTTAAATAGGTTGATTTATAGACCTAAAATAGGTTGATTTATAGATCTAAAATAGGTTGATTTTTAAACCAAAAATAGACGTCTAAAATAGGTTGATTTTTAAACCAAAAATAGACGTCTAAAAAAGGTTGATTTTTAAACCAAAAATAGATGTCTAAAATAGGTTGATTTTTAGACCAAAAATAGACGTCTAAAAAAGGTTGATTTTTAAACCAAAAATAGACGTCTAAAATAGGTTGATTTTTAGATCTAAAATAGGTTGATATATAGACCTAAAATAGACGCCTAAATTAGGTTGATTTATAGACCCTTAGGTTGATTTATAGACCTAAAGTAGACGTTTAAAATAGATCTAAAATAGGTTGATTTATAGACAAGAAATAGACGTCTAAAAAAGGTTGATTTTTAAACAAAAAATAGACGTCTAAAATAGGTTGATTTTTAAACAAAAAATAGACGTCTAAAATAGGTTGATTTTTAAACCAAAAATAGACGTCTAAAATAGATTGATTTTTAAACCAAAAATAGACGTCTAAAATAGGTTGATTTTTAAACCAAAAATAGACGTCTAAAAAGGTTAATTTTTAAACCAAAAATAGACGTCTAAAATAGGTTGATTTTTAGACCAAAAATAGACGTCTAAAAAAGGTTGATTTTTAAACCAAAAATAGACGTCTAAAATAGGTTGATTTTTAGATCTAAAATAGGTTGATATATAGACCTAAAATAGACGCCTAAATTAGGTTGATTTATAGACCCTTAGGTTGATTTATAGACCTAAAGTAGACGTTTAAAATAGGTTTAATTATAGATCTCAAATTGACCAGAAATAGACGTCTAAAATAGGTTGATTTTTAGATCTAAAATAGGTTGATATATAGACCTAAAATAGACGATTTATAGACCAGAAATAGACGTCTAAAATAGGTTGATTTTTAGATCTAAAATAGGTTGATATATAGACCTAAAATAGACGCCTAAATTAGGTTGATTTATAGACCCTTAGGTTTATTTATAGACCTAAAGTAGACATTTAAAATAGGTTTATTTTTAGATCTAAAATAGGTTGATATATAGACCTAAAATAGACGATTTATAGACCAGAAATAGACGTCTAAAATAGGTTGATTTTTAGATCTAAAATAGGTTGATATATAGACCTAAAATAGACGCCTAAATTAAGTTTATTTATAGACCCTTAGGTTGATTTATAGACCTAAAGTAGACGTTTAAAATAGGTTTATTTATAGATCTAAAATAGACCAGAAATAGACGTCTAAAATAGGTTGATTTTTAGATCTAAAATAGGTTGATATATAGACCTAAAATAGACGCCTAAATTAGGTTGATTTATAGACCCTTAGGTTGATTTATAGACCTAAAGTAGACGTTTAAAATAGATCTAAAATAGGTTGATTTATAGACCAGAAATAGACGTCTAAAAAAGGTTGATTTTTAAACCAGAAATAGACGTCTAGAATAGATTGATTTTTAAACCAGAAATAGACGTCTAGAATAGATTGATTTTTAGATCTAAAATAGGTTGATATATAGACCTAAAATAGACACCTAAATTAGGTTGATTTATAGACCCTTAGGTTGATTTATAGACCTAAAATAGACCAGAAATAGACGTCTAAAATAGGTTGATTTTTAGATCTAAAATAGGTTGATATATAGACCTAAAATAGACGCCTAAATTAGGTTGATTTATAGACCCTTAGGTTGATTTATAGACCTAAAGTAGACGTTTAAAATATATCTAAAATAGGTTGATTTATAGACCAGAAATAGACGTCTAAAATAGGTTGATTTTTAGATCTAAAATAGGTTGATATATAGACCTAAAATAGACGTCTAAATTAGGTTGATTTAGACCCTTAGGTTGATTTATAGACCTAAAGTAGACGTTTAAAATAGGTTTAATTATAGATCTCAAATAGACCAGAAATAGACGTCTAAAATAGGTTGATATTTAGATCTAAAATAGGTTGATATATAGACCTAAAATAGACGCCTAAATTAGGTTGATTTATAGACCCTTAGGTTGATTTATAGACCTAAAGTAGACGTTTAAAATAGGTTTATTTTTAGATCTAAAATAGACCAGAAATAGACGTCTAAAATAGGTTGATTTTTAGATCTAAAATAGGTTGATATATAGACCTAAAATAGACGCCTAAATTAGGTTGATTTATAGACCCTTAGGTTGATTTATAGACCTAAAGTAGACGTTTAAAATAGGTCTAAAATAGGTTGATTTATAGACCAGAAATAGACGTCTAAAATAGGTTGATTTTTAGATCTAAAATAGGTTGATATATAGACCTAAAATAGACGCCTAAATTAGGTTGATTTATAGACCCTTAGGTTGATTTATAGACCTAAAGTAGACGTTTAAAATAGGTTTATTTATAGATCTAAAATAGGTTGATTTATAGACCAGAAATAGACGTCTAAAATAGGTTGATTTTTAGATCTAAAATAGGTTGATATATAGACCTAAAATAGACGCCTAAATTAGGTTGATTTATAGACCTAAAGTAGACTTTTAAAATAGGTTTAAAATAGTTAAACATTAAATATGATCATATTTTGGAATTTTGTAACGTAAGTTGTATAAATAATGCACAGAAGTTGTTTGGGTTTAACAAGCATATTGATCCGTACATGTGAATTGGTTATTCCTGTACCACTGATAAAGATAAAATTAAGTTGATTTTCAGACCAAAAATAGACGTTTAAAAAAGGTTGATTTTTAAACCAAAAATTGACTAAAGGTTGATTTTTAAACCAGAAATAGACGTCTAAAAAAGGTTGATTTTTAAACCAAAAATAGACGTCTAAAATAGGTTGATTTTTAAACCATAAATAGACGTCTAAAAAAGGTTGATTTTTAGACCAAAAATAGACGTCTAAAAAAGGTTGATTTTTAGACCAAAAATAGACGTCTAAAATAGGTTGATTTTTTAACCAAAAATAGACGTCTAAAATAGGTTGATTTTTAAACCAAAAATAGACGTCTAAAAAAGGTTGATTTTTAAACCAAATCTAGACGTCTAAAATAGGTTGATTTTTAAACCAGAAATAGACGTCTAAAAGGTTGATTTTTAGATCTAAAATAGGTTGATATATAGACCTAAAATGGACACCTGAATTAGGTTGATTTATAGACCCTTAGGTTGATTTATAGACCTAAAGTAGACGTTAAAATAGGTTTATTCATAGATCTAAAATAGGTTGATTTATAGACCAGAAATAGACGTCTAAAATAGGTTGATTTTTTTAGATCTAAAATAGGTTGATATATAGACCTAAAATAGACGCCTAGATGAGGTTGATTTATAGACCCTTAGGTTGATTTATAGACCTAACGTAGACGTTTAAAATAGGTTTATTTATTGATCTAAAATAGGTTGATTTATAGACCAGAAATAGACGTCTAAAATAGGTTGATTTTTAGATCTAAAATAGGTTTATATGTAGACCTAAAATAGACTCCTAAATTAGGTTTATTTATAGACCCTTAGGTTGATTTATAGACCTAAAGTAGACGTTTAAAATAGGTTTATTTATAGATCTAAAATAGACCAGAAATAGACGTCTAAAATAGGTTGATTTTTAGATCTAAAATAGGTTGATATATAGACCTAAAATAGACGCCTAAATTAGGTTGATTTATAGACCCTTAGGTTGATTTATAGACCTAAAGTAGACGTTTAAAATAGATCTAAAATAGGTTGATTTATAGACCAGAAATAGACGTTTAAAATAGGTTGATTTTTAGATCTAAAATAGGTTTATATATAGACCTAAAATAGACGCCTAAATTAGGTTGATTTATAGACCCTAGGTTGATTTATAGACCTAAAGTAGACGTTTAAAACAGGTTTATTTATAGATTTAAAATAGACAAGAAATAGACGTCTAAAATAGGTTGATTTTTAGATCTAAAATAGGTTGATATATAGACCTAAAATAGACACCTAAATTAGGTAGATTTATAGACCCTTAGGTTGATTTATAGACCTAAAGTAGACGTTTAAAATAGGTTTATTTATAGATCTAAAATAGGTTGATTTATAGACCAGAAATAGACGTCTAAAATAGGTTGATTTTTTAGATCTAAAATAGGTTGATATATAGACCTAAAATAGACGCCTAGATTAGGTTGATTTATAGACCCTTAGGTTGATTTATAGACCTAACGTAGACGTTTAAAATAGGTTTATTTATAGATCTAAAATAGGTTGATTTATAGACCAGAAATAGACGTCTAAAATAGGTTAATTTTTAGATCTAAAATAGGTTGATATATAGACCTAAAATAGACGCCTAAATTAGGTTGATTTATAGACCCTTAGGTTGATTTATAGACCTAAAGTAGACGTATAAAATAGGTTCATTTATAGATCTAAAATAGACCAGAAATAGACGTCTAAAATAGGTTGATTTTTAGATCTAAAATAGGTTGATATATAGACCTAAAATAGACGCCTAAATTAGGTTGATTTATAGACCCTTAGGTTGATTTATAGACCTAAAGTAGACGTTTAAAATAGATCTAAAATAGGTTGATTTATAGACCAGAAATAGACGTCTAAAATAGGTTGATTTTTAGATCTAAAATAGGTTGATATATAGACCTAAAATAGACGCCTAAATTAGGTTGATTCATAGACCCTTAGGTTGATTTATAGACCTAAAATAGACCAGAAATAGACGTCTAAAATAGGTTGATTTTTAAACCAAAAATAGACGTCTAAAATAGGTTGATTTTTAAACCAAAAATAGACGTCTAAAATAGGTTAATTTTTAAACCAGAAATAGACGTCTAAAATAGGTTGATTTTTAGATCTAAAATAGGTTGATATATAGACCTAAAATAGACACCTAAATTAGGTTGATTTATAGACCCTTAGGTTGATTTATAGACCTAAAGTAGACGTTTAAAATAGGTTTATTTATAGATCCAAAATAGGTTGATATATAGACCTAAAATAGACGCCTAAATTAGGTTGATTTATAGACCCTTAGGTTGATTTATAGACCTAAAGTAGACGTTTAAAATAGATCTAAAATAGGTTGATTTATAGACCAGAAATAGACGTCTAAAATAGGTTGATTTTTAGATCTAAAATAGGTTGATATATAGACCTAAAATAGACGCCTAAATTAGGTTGATTTATAGACCCTTAGGTTGATTTATAGACCTAAAGTAGACGTTTAAAATAGATCTAAAATAGGTTGATTTATAGACCAGAAATAGACGTCTAAAATAGGTTGATTTTTTTAGATCTAAAATAGGTTGATATATAGACCTAAAATAGACGCCTAGATTAGGTTGATTTATAGACCCTTAGGTTGATTTATAGACCTAACGTAGACGTTTAAAATAGGTTCATTTATAGATCTAAAATAGGTTGATTTATAGACCAGAAATAGACGTCTAAAATAGGTTGATTTTTAGATCTAAAATAGGTTGATATATAGACCTAAAATAGACGCCTAAATTAGGTTGATTTATAGACCCTTAGGTTGATTTATAGACCTAACGTAGACATTTAAAATAGGTTCATTTATAGATCTAAAATAGGTTGATTTATAGACCAGAAATAGACGTCTAAAATAGGTTGATTTTTAGATCTAAAATAGGTTGATATATAGACCTAAAATAGACGCCTAAATTAGGTTGATTTATAGACCCTTAGGTTGATTTATAGACCTAAAGTAGACGTTTAAAATATATCTAAAATAGGTTGATTTATAGACCAGAAATAGACGTCTAAAATAGGTTGATTTTTAGATCTAAAATAGGTTGATATATAGACCTAAAATAGACGCCTAAATTAGGTTGATTTATAGACCATTAGGTTGATTTATAGACCTAAAGTAGACGTTTAAAATAGGTTTATTTATAGATCTAAAATAGACCAGAAATAGACGTCTAAAATAGGTTGATTTTTAGATCTAAAATAGGTTGATATATAGACCTAAAATAGACACCTAAATTAGGTTGATTTATAGACCCTTAGGTTGATTTATAGACCTAAAGTAGACGTTTAAAATAGGTTTATTTATAGATCTAAAATAGGTTGATTTATAGACCAGAAATAGATGTCTAAAATAGGTTGATTTTTTAGATCTAAAATAGGTTGATATATAGACCTAAAATAGACGCCTAGATTAGGTTGATTTATAGACCCTTAGGTTGATTTATAGACCTAACGTAGACGTTTAAAATAGGTTTATTTATAGATCTAAAATAGGTTGATTTATAGACCAGAAATAGACGTCTAAAATAGGTTGATTTTTAGATCTAAAATAGGTTGATATATAGACCTAAAATAGACGCCTAAATTAGGTTGATTTATAGACCCTTAGGTTGATTTATAGACCTAAAGTAGACGTATAAAATAGGTTCATTTATAGATCTAAAATAGACCAGAAATAGACGTCTAAAATAGGTTGATTTTTAGATCTAAAATAGGTTGATATATAGACCTAAAATAGACGCCTAAATTAGGTTGATTTATAGACCCTTAGGTTGATTTATAGACCTAAAGTAGACGTTTAAAATAGGTTTATTTATAGTTCTAAAATAGGTTGATTTATAGACCAGAAATAGACGTCTAAAATAGGTTGATATATAGACCTAAAATAGACGCCTAGATTAGGTTGATTTATAGACCCTTAGGTTGATTTATAGACCTAACGTAGACGTTTAATTTTAAACTACTATTTTCAACCTAATTTAGGCGTCTATTTTAGGTCTATATATCAACCTATTTTAGATCTAAAAATCAACCTATTTTAGACGTCTATTTCTGGTCTATAAATCAACCTATTTTAGATCTATAAATAAACCTATTTTAAACGTCTACGTTAGGTCTATAAATCAACCTAAGGGTCTATAAATCAACCTAATCTAGGCGTCTATTTTAGGTCTATATATTAACCTATTTTAGATCTAAAAAATCAACCTATTTTAGACGTCTATTTCTGGTCTATAAATCAACCTATTTTAGATCTATAAATAAACCTATTTTAAACGTCTACTTTAGGTCTATAAATCAACCTAAGGGTCTATAAATCAACCTAATTTAGGTGTCTATTTTAGGTCTATATATCAACCTATTTTAGATCTAAAAATCAACCTATTTTAGACGTCTATTTTTGGTTTAAAAATCAACCTATTTTAGACGTCTATTTTTGGTTTAAAAATCAACCTATTTTAGACGTCTATTTTTGGTTTAAAAATCAACCTATTTTAGACGTCTAGTTTTGGTTTAAAAATCAACCTATTTTAGACGTCTAGTTTTTGTTTAAAAATCAACCTTTTTTAGACGTCTATTTTTGGTTTAAAATTCAACCTATTTAATACATCTATGTTTGGTTTAAAAATCAACCTTGTTTAGTCAATTTTTGGTTTAAAAATCAACCTCTTTTAAACGTCTATTTTTGGTCTGAAAATCAACTTAATTTTATCTTTATCAGTGGTGCAGGAATAACCAATTCACATGTACGGATCAATATGCTTGTTAAACCCAAACAACTTCTGTGCAATATTTATACAACTTACGGCTTGTTCAGACTTCAAAATTCCAAAATATGATCATATTTAATGTTTTTAATTTAGACGTCTAGTACCGTTTTTTTCCGTGTATAGTGCGCAAAATTTAACTAATTTATTGTCCTAAAATCTGGGGTGCGCATTATACATGGGTACAAAAAAAAAAAAAATAATATATTTTTTTTTTATTTATTTTTTTTAAGTCCCAATGATCGTCACACACGCAGGGAGGCAATGGGTCCCATTTTTATAGTCTTTGGTATGGTCTTAACTAGGCTGGATGTAATTTTTTTTGTTGGCGTTGATTTCTCCGACTGCCCGTAAACGCACCACCGCGCTTCGTGCGCGCACGGGACAGCAAACGAGCAGGTGATCGAGCAAGCGTCTGATACGAGAGCATTGCGGTCGCATGGAGCGTGTTTGAAGTGAACAGCAGAGAAGAAAGGCAAAGTGTTGTGAAATAAAATGCACAGAACGGATGTGCAAGACACGTCAGCTATATAAAGAGCGAGAGTTGTTTTCTTCCTATTAGTTTCAATTCACAGTTTAATTAGCAGTTTCAATCAGCAAATAACAAAATGCGTATTACAGGTAATATTTTATTTCACAACACTTTGCCTTGTTCCTTTGGTCTCTGCTGTTCATCCTAAAACACAAAGGCGCTCTTTAAGCAATGCGACAGTGAGCGCCCGGCGCGCTGCGGTTGCGCGACCGCACCAAATTAAGCTCCCTGCGCAGTGCGCACTGAGGTCCACTTAAATTTTAGAAAGTACATCAGGACTTTAAAAATATCTTCTAAATTTCAGCGACGGCTCTGTCACAATAATCGACCAGCCCGGTGCAGTTGGGCGGTCGGCGGCGCGCTACGGTTGAGCGTTCTCTCGCGCGCTCTCTCTCTCGCTCTCTCTCGCTCTCGCACACACGCAAACCGGATATCATACGGAGGCCGCCATTACAGATGCGCAGAACGGATGAGCAAGACACGTCAGCTATATAAAGAGCGAGAGTTCAGTTCTCTACCTAAATCCGTATTACAGGTAATATTTTATTTCACAACACTTTGCCTTGTTCCTTTCTTCTCTGCTGTTCACTTCAAACACGCTCCATGCGCACGGAGCGCGGTGGTGCGTTTACGGGCAGTCGGAGAAATCAACGCCAACAAAAAAAATTACATCCAGCCTAGTTAAGACCATACCAAAGACTATAAAAATGGGACCCATTGCCTCCCTGCGTGTGTGACGATCATTGGGACTTAATATATATATATATATATATATATATATATATATATACATATATTTTTTAAAAAAATTCATAAAAATTGGGTGCGTATTATACATGGGTACAAGCTTTTTTCCAGCATCAGCATGCCATTTTTAGGGGTGCGTACTATACATGGGGGCGCACTATACACGGAAAAAAACGGTAAATTGAGCCAAGATCAAGATTTTGCAAATTAATAAGGGTTGGGAAACTTTGTTGAATGACCCTACCTCGACAGTTTAGTTTTGACTATTTTAGGTCTATAAATCAACCTATTTTAGGTCTATAAATCAACCTATTTTTGATCTATAAATAAACCTATTTTAAACGTCTACTTTAGGTCTATAAATCAACCTAATTTAGGCGTCTATTTTAGGTCTATATATCAACCTATTTTAGATCTAAAAATCAACCTATTTTAGACGTCTATTTCTGGTCTATAAATCAACCTATTTTAGATCTATTTTAAACGTCTACTTTAGGTCTGTAAATCAACCTAAGGGTCTATAAATCAACCTAATTTAGGCGTCTATTTTAGGTCTATATATCAACCTATTTTAGATCTAAAAATCAACCTATTTTAGACGTCTATTTCTGGTCTATAAATCAACCTATTTTAGACCTATTTTAAACGTCTACTTTAGGTCTATAAATCAACCTAAGGGTCTATAAATCAACCTAATTTAGGCGTCTATTTTAGGTCTATATATCAACCTATTTTAGATCTAAAAATCAACCTATTTTAGACGTCTATTTCTGGTCTATTTTAGATCTAAAAATAAACCTATTTTAAACGTCTACTTTAGGTCTATAAATCAACCTAAGGGTCTATAAATCAACCTAATTTAGGCGTCTATCTTAGGTCTATATATCAACCTATTTTAGATCTAAAAATCAACCTATTTTAGACGTCTATTTCTGGTCTATAAATCAACCTATTTTAGATCTATAAATAAACCTATTTTAAACGTCTACGTTAGGTCTATAAATCAACCTAAGGGTCTATAAATCAACCTAATCTAGGCGTCTATTTTAGGTCTATATATCAACCTATTTTAGATCTAAAAATCAACCTATTTTAGACGTCTATTTCTGGTCTATTTTAGATCTATAAATAAACCTATTTTAAACGTCTACTTTAGGTCTACAAATCAACCTAAGGGTCTATAAATCAACCTAATTTAGGCGTCTATTTTAGGTCTATATATCAACCTATTTTAGATCTAAAATCAACCTATTTTAGACGTCTATTTCTGGTCTATAAATCAACCTATTTTAGATCTATAAATAAACCTATTTTAAACGTCTACGTTAGGTCTATAAATCAACCTAAGGGTCTATAAATCAACCTAATCTAGGCGTCTATTTTAGGTCTATATATCAACCTATTTTAGACGTCTATTTCTGGTCTATAAATCAACCTATTTTAGATCTATAAATAAACCTATTTTAAACGTCTACTTTAGGTCTATAAATCAACCTAAGGGTCTATAAATCAACCTAATTTAGGCGTCTATTTTAGGTCTATATATCAACCTATTTTAGATCTAAAAATCAACCTATTTTAGACGTCTATTTCTGGTCTATAAATCAATCTATTTTAGATCTATAAATAAACCTATTTTAAACGTCTACGTTAGGTCTATAAATCAACCTAAGGGTCTATAAATCAACCTAATCTAGGCGTCTATTTTAGGTCTATATATCAACCTATTTTAGATCTAAAAATCAACCTATTTTAGACGTCTATTTCTGGTCTATAAATCAACCTATTTTAGATCTATAAATAAACCTTTAGTTTAGCTGTGATGGCAATTTCTGACCAACAGAGGGAAGTGCTCGACTCTTTATTTTGAATTAAAAAATAAAAATAATAAAAATAAGGAAAATCCAATTTAGTTTCTTTCTCAAACCGCGTATAAACTGCAATAATGCAGTTGGGCCAGAGTAGAAGCTCTGGTTTCCATCCATGAGTAGACTGTTGCATGTGTGTTTTAGGCAAGAGTGGTCCATTAGTATCAAACGACAGTTAACCGCAAAGTATCGATTTGTCTTATCGTTTTTCCATTTGCACAAAAAATGCGAGGAGGGGGAAAAAAAAAAACAGAATACGTGGTTAAGTTTGATTTTTGCAAAGCCTCTCGCAGGAATGTGGAGAAGGAGAGCAGAAGGCCGGCATATAGGAGCACATCTAAGGGTAGGCCCACTTTTCCTCTTTAGTTGATGTCGTTGCATCACAGGCTTTGATGTCATCGGTTGCTCAGCCAAAAAGCTGCCACCGGCTGAGCGCTTAGCCCCTCGGCTCTCTGCTCTCCATCTGTGTGAAAGGAAGTGAGGGACTGGATAGGGCGCGGGGAGCATGTAAAAGAGTGGAGGATATTGCTTAATTGATGAATCACTTATTGCTTGGCCTATTTGATTTGAAGAATTGGGTGAAATCAAACATCTTTGTGGATCAAGTCGAGTGAAAATCATTTGAATGGAAAAATCTGTCTTGATTGTTTCTTCAATTCTCTCTCCTTTCTCTCTCTCTACATATACACACTCCATTTCTCTCTTGCTCGCCCATCCTCACGCTCCCTCCCTCCCTTACTCTCTCTGCCTCAGTGCACGCGTGTGTTCGGAGGGTCTGTGGCAAAGCGTTTATTTTAGGAGCTGCACGAGACGGAAGAAGAGATCGGAAGAAGAGAAGACACCAGTGAGGTAAGAAGGTGATGACTGACTGGAATGCGAGTCTATTTTTAGTCATCATGCTAATATTAACTTGGAAGTGGCACATAGCTGTTTTGTTGGTGTGTGTACCAGATGTTTAGTGTCACCAAGGATGCTCGGTCAAGGGTTCTGCACCAAGGTGTGACACTTGCTTGCTACCCGAATAAAAGAAGTTATGCGTGGATGAACAAGTTACATTTCATCCCATAAGACCACCACCACCATAAAAAATGAAAAAGCTTTTGTGTGTGTGTGAGATGGCAACAATCAAGCATAGTTTGTCTGCAGCTTGCATGAATGTAAATTGAATATTGCAAGCTGGCAAGAAAAGCGAGAACACCCCTTAGAGGAGAAAGTCCAAATTTTGGTGTGTGGGAAAGAGGAAAAACAAAAAGTCTAATTTAAGATGTAGCTAGTGGCTCTCCGTGTTTATGAAGTGGTCCTCGGAGACCGGAGGGGACCACCAACCGATGCTGTTGAGAAACCAAGCGACATACTGCAGGGCATGTTTCACTAAAGGTGTGCACAAGCAGAAACAAACAAATGCTGATCTACTAAGCAGGTCTTAAAAAATGTCATCTATTTACTTTACTTATTTATTGTGATGAAACGTGACGAATATCTGCACGCACACGGTTTGAGAGAAGTAAAGCACTTTAAATTGGCAGACACCCCACAGCGCAATATTCATGAATTTTTCAACAAAACTGAAATAAAACAACAGTACAGTGTGTACTTCCTATAATATTAATACAGCATATGGCAAGATTCCTTCTCCAATAATATTTTACCAACTAATTGACTGTTTTGTTTTGTGGATGTAGAAATAATTCAGACAAACATCAATAATTTACTTCTTTTTCCACCCCGGAGCTTCTTATTTGTTCAAATATTGTAATTACACGATTCACTTCCTTAAATTTATGGGAAGAATCGAAAATATTGTGCACAAACATAAACATATGGCGAAGGTCGAATCTCCTGATGCCTGACTGGATCAATATGTCCAACAGAGAAGCTTGTTATTTTGTTTTATTGAAGAGGTAAATAAGAAAATAAGGTTGAGTTTGCTACAAAAAAAAATCACATTTATGAGACACTTCTGGATTCCAGATTTGTCAGCCATCTTGTCCAGCCCTTCCCTTCTCACCACCATTCATTTCAATAACTAATATATGTTTTAGTTACGGGATTGCTGTTTAACTTAAGTGCTTCGTGGAATCTTTAAATTTAAGTAAGACTTTTCTTTAATTCAGTTGGACAAGTACAGAGGATCTCCATAAAAATTCTGAGTAATGTACAAATGTTTTCACACTTAAGGAATTAAGGTTTAACTTAGGTAGGATGGATGAGTGGATAGAAAATTGTAGGTTGGAAACTAGGGAGATGTTTTTCTATGTTATTCATTTTATTTTTATTTTTTGTCTGTAGCGGCTGAACCCTAATGGAGGTACATTAAGCGCAAGGTTGAGAGTGTGACGCTGTGATAGAAGACAGGATAACTTAACACGGGCGAGGACGACTGACAGAAGGTGAGGACATGGCTGAAGCACCGATCCAACCTCGACAACAAACAGAAGAAGAAGAAGAGCAGCAGAGTGAGGAACAGCTGAGCTCTGAGGCCGATGAAGACGTCGAAGACCCGAATGAAGACGCCCAGACACCCCCGACCCGACCTCTGCTCTCCATGAGGTCATTGAGCATCGTGGACCCCGATGACGACTCCCCCAACATGATTGTCTACAGAAAGGTAGATGCGGATTTAAGATGTTCAAAGCCATATTTGTCTTTTGGGCTGGTCAGACAAAAGAAATAAAAAGTTGCTAACGTATCAAATGTAAGATTTCACTGCCAGGCTGCAATAACTATAGATATATCATGGACATGTTCCAGATGTGAAAATGACTGGTGATAAATGGTAAGGACAAATTGTCTTGGCTTGCTCTTGTGTTAAAAATTCATCTTCATGGGACTATCAGCTCTATTGACATATTGTTGCAATAAAGTTGGATTATAGAGCGAGTCAACATGGGTACGGCTCCCTGGCTATCTGATGGATGCTCTTATCGGGCTCGTGAGGGAAATATCAGGCTTCAGCAGCTGTGATCCGCTAGCTTGCTCTGCTTGTTTCGCTGAGAAACTTTTTTCTCTTGATAACAGTCACGCAAAATGACTTAGTTGGCCATGGCTTAAAAAAGAATAATAGTATAAGCCTATATTGGGGTGGGGTGGGGTGGGGTCAAGTCTATACAGTAAAACTTTCTTAGAAAAAGAAAAGTCTACATATATTGGCTTTTTTTTAAGCAAAATGGGAAAAAAAAGCTATATTGTAAGGATTTTTTTAGTAAAAAATAAAATAAAAGGCCATATAGTAAGACTTTTTTTTAATGTAAAAAAGACCAAATAGTAAGGCTTTTTTTTTTCGTAAAACAATGACCATTCATTATAAACCATTTCGTAAAAAAAAAATAAAAATAAAAGGCTATATAGTAAGGCTTGTTTTGTTTTAATAAAAATATGTATAGTATAGTAAGGCTTTTGTGGGGAAAAAAAAGAGCACGTATAGTTCACAGGTGTCAAACTCAAGGCCCGGGGCCAGATACGGCCCGCCACATCATTTTATGTGGCCCGCGAAGTCAAATTGGCCATCAAATTCGTGTCATTACCAGAATTGCAAATTGTCTTCACTTTTAATATCATTTTTTTGACCAGTTTTTACTCGTCTGATTTGAAAACAAGTTTGTTTTGTAGCTTTTATTGTATATAACATGAGGTGCTCATACATTTATTTGGGTTGACAGTCATAATGGCCCTCCCAAAGAAGCTATCACTACAATGCAGCCCGCGAAAAAAATGAGTTTGACACCCCTGGCCTATTTTTTGCAGAGGGGGTCACCACTTAAAAGGTGCAACCCAAATAGGCTGCCACTTTCCATGTCAGCATATCGTATGCGTTGTAGAAGCTCACGAGGGAGCAACAAATGACTCCATTCCAAAGGCAATCTTACCACCCCCCCTAAAGTAACGCAGTGTGTGTGTTTGTCGTGCCAATGAATTCGAGAACATGACAGCCAGCCCCCGTCGTCACACCAGATGAACCGCGGCGTACACCCCGTTTGCATGCGGCCCTCACACCAGCCAGAAAATAACACGGCTAATGTAACGACCCTACGTCTCACTGCTTCCCCAGCAGGCAACAATTGCACGCATTTACTTATTTATGTATAGTGCAGCAACATAAAGCATTGCGAGGCGGAGGAGATTAGAAAAAGTGATGGGCAGAAGGCATTTACGCTATTGGAATCATATTTTCATCATTGTGTCCTCTGGAAAATAAAGGGAAAATGGCCTCAAGCATGTCTAATCTGCGTCAAACTTTTCAATCAGAATAAAGACTCACTGAGTGCATTGCTGAATAATTCACATGTTCCAGTGTGTTGCTGGTAGAGTGAAAAAAGCCTGCAATTGAGGTATGTTGACACAAAGAAAACAAAGCAGCCAGCACGATAGCAAATTTGAAATGTTTTATAATAAATAGCCTAAGCTTGACTATTTAGTACTGTATTTTCCGCACTATAAGGCGCGCCTAAAAACCTCCAATTTTCTCAAAAGCCGACAGTGTGCCTTATAATCAGGTGCACCTTATATATGGACCAATATTGAGCCACTACAGCAGGCGTGTCATAGTCCGGCCCGCGGGCCAAATGTATATATCTTATATATGGACAATTTTTTTTAAAGTGGGCCATTTACTGAAGGTGCGGCTTATAATCCGGTGCGCTTTATATATGGACAAAGTTTTAAAATGGGCCATTCATTATATAATCTTATATCCAGTGTGCCTTGTAGTGCGGAAAATACGGTAAATATATATTTTTTCCATTCTGACTTGAGTTGTCATTGATGATTCAAGTTGCTGGACCGGAGGTTATCTGACAGTATCACACTTGTGAAATCAGTTCCCAGTTATGAGAAAGTGGGGGTGTAACACAGACCAGTAAGGCGCTGTCGTGTTTGATTAATGACTTGCTGCTGAATCAGGTTGGAGATGGGAACGCGGCAGTGGGGAGGAAACCAAAGCGCCGGACAGAGGAGATGAGGCAAGGCAGAATTGTAGCATAAAAGTAAAGAAAGCGAAATTAAAAGCAGGAGAGGAGTTTGTCCGTGGTGAAGGTTACTTCAGGTAAAATCACGCCGCGGGATTGTTGGGGACATTAATGATTGTTTATTGCTTCCGGCAAGCCGGTTCTGTTGAGTGGAAGAATCACTCACAGGATGACACAAAAACTACTTAACCGACAATGCTTAGTCGAGGAGGGCGCCACGGGTGAAAAAGTAAACACAAAGGAAACAAAATGGTGTCATGGGCCTTGACTAACGCAAGGTCGTTAATGTACGCCGAGAGCGAAGCACTTGCGCAGCCAAAACGACAAACGTGCGGTTTGTGAGGGCCAAGAAAAAGCGACGTGTTACATTTTCCCGGCATCCTTTCAGCAGTTCCACTTTAAAAACGATAACGAACTCGCTGATTCCCAACATTGGCGCTCTTCGGCGAAAGGTTGCCCCGCTATGAAATATGCATGGGCCGGACCGCCGTCCCATTATCTCGTCGGGTGAGTCATCAATCATGCCTGAATGGGAGTCGGTGAGGAATATGCAAATAGATCTCCCGGTTTACCGCGTACAAAGCTTTGCGATGCAAACTAACAAGCTCTCCTCATAATTAACTCAAGATCCCTCCTGCCGCTCACCTAGCGTAGCATCTTGGCTGTTGACATTTTGAGGATGAAGTTCTGAAGTTGAAAGGTTAGACTGAGGCCGATCATACGAGTTGATAGCGGCGTATCGTTCGAATGGGAAGTGAGAGCTCTTGCCTACGGGGAGTCATTCATCTCCTCCGACCACTTCTTTCTTCATCTTCTCGATATTCCTCGTCCTATTTTTATTCTCCTCCCACCCTCCCATCAATGCGTCCACCTGCCTGCCTCTCTTTTTAAATGAAAGTCTGTGTGGGCGTGTCTATCTGTGCCACACTGACACGAATTAATATCACTGCTGGAGTGAACTCGGATTTGTTTTACCGTATTTTTCGCACTATAAGGCGCACCGGATTACAAGGCGGACCTTCAATGAATGGCCCATTTTAAATCTTTGTCCATATATAAGGCGCACCGGATTATAAGGCGCACCTTCAATGAATGGCCCATTTTAAAACTTTGTCCATATATAAGTTATATACATTTGGCCCACGGGCCGGACTTTGGACACGCCTGCTGTAGTGGCTCAATATTGGTCCATATATAAGGCGCACCTGATTATAAGGCGCACTGTCGGCTTTTGAGAAAATTGGAGGTTTTTAGGTGCGCCTTACAGTGCGGAAAATACGGTAAATGAGAAGAATGGAAAACGAGTCTTGAGGCTGACGAGACTGAATATAGTTGTCAAGGATGGTTATCTTCTTCGACCACATGCCGAATGAGTCCGAAAAATGTCCCGCTTTATGATGATTGTATTGACAATCCAATGAAAACTGCAAATTGAATGCCAAAGATTGGCTTATGATTAATTGCTCCTCTCACTCTGAACGACATAAGTCGGAGCACTGATCACATGTCAATCTTTTAGCCATTATCGTTAACGTAATGGTGTTGATCAATCGAGGGAAATAATTCAATTTTAACACCCACGGATTTTCTGGATGATACTGTGAGGTGTTTATAATCAATTATTTAATGACTTTACTTTGGGATGGACATGGAAGATTGGACACTTTTTACCTCCCCATGACTTTAGGGTTCATCCTTTGAGTTGGAGTCATAAAACCCAAGTCGGGCCCGCTCGCTGCAGCACGCCGGGATATTTATTAGCCAATTTCACACTGGCAGGATATTTAGTGGTGAACAAAAACATGAATCACCCGCTGCTGAAACTCTCCTCTGCTTTTCGGGTGGATTTTCTGGAAGTAGCCACGAGCATTTACTCCCTGACCAATTTTCGAATGCACATTTTTGAAGCCAGTCGTGAGAGTCGTGATGACTAAGCTCAGCTACGCTCATCACGACAGCAGGTAGAAAACAGCGGGCTAATCGAATCAAGGCAGCGGGGAGAGGTTAATTGGAGGGGTTTCAATTGCAAATTTCTAGATGAAAAGATTATGACCCACATCACGTTTCTGCTTGCGTTTAATTCACAGAATGAGTTTTTTGGGGTGCGCCACATCATGCTAGATCAGGGGTGGGCAAACTTTTTGACTCGCGGGCCGAACTGGGTTCTAAATTTGGACCGGAGGGCCGGACCAGGAGCAGATGGACGTAGGCGTTGTGTGAAGTCATATAAGCGACCTGTAAAGGTCATTGCATAAAAGATCTTGGCCTTTAGTAGGTAGTAAAGCATGGATGTTCCAAACAATTTTTTTGAAAACAAATGCATTTATTAACAGCATTAAAAAAATAATTCACTAAAAAAATGCTATCAGTGATTCTCATAAAATACGACACTGTTATTATGAATAACAATCTCCATCACTTCAGTGCCTGCAGGTCATATTAATGAAAGATGTTTATCTTATGAGATCACATCAAACGGCAAACATTCTGACCAAATATATCATCTTGAAGAATCGGTGAAAGCATACATCCAAATAAAGTAATCAAAACAGCGACACGGTGAGGGGTATCTGAAAATCAGAGCAGAGTTTCAACTCGCAAACACCTGGTAACAGAGGTGAGGAAACGGGAAACACCTTCTTAAAGTAAGCCTTAAGAACTTTACAGGTTAAGATTTGTCGCAAATAGGTGGTGCATCAATGTCCTTGAGCATCCTGCATTGTTTGAAAATGAGAATGGTCGCTAGTTTCAATTCCTGCTATGTGTACAAATCATATTCAAAATGCATTTTTTTACAATAAACTTGAGAGCCTCCCGTTCATTTTCAGTGGGAACAGTGTTGTTGGTCTCCCTTTTTTGCTAGTGCGTCATAGTCTGGAGTAAAATTTGTTGTGGCAATTCTTAGGCGAGATCCGAGGTGTTGGTCCGTTTACCTTGATCTGTGACGGGTTGATGTTGATGTGGCTGAACGTCACGTCGCGTACGTCGAGCCAAATTGGCCACTCTTTTTTAACATTCGGCACTCACTTCTTTTTTTCGGGCCACTCATTTTAATGGAAGGATTCCAGGGGAAGGTTTGTGGGTGGCTTTAGCGCAAAACTGCATCTGAAAGCTCAGCGCGCGAATTATAAGAATGCTGTCGTCAAAGCCCACGCTCTAAATTCGGGACTGATACGAATAGAGCGAGAGTGCGCCAAGTCCGTACTACTGAGTACGTACACGCACTTTGAGTGTGCACCGAGCTTTCTGACACGGCTTCCGGTAGTAAATGCGCAGGCGAGCGCTTCGCCATCTACTGGGAAAACGCAGTCATTGCAGGCAAAATGACCAAAAAAAAAAAGTTTAATAATACAATTTGTTCAGGGTTGGCGGGCCGGATTAAACGGTCCCGTGGGCCGGATGTGGCCCGCGGGCCGTAGTTTGCCCATCCCTGTGCTAGATCATTAAAGTAAATCGAATATTCTTATTCATATCGAACTTTCCGAGTTTGACAACTTAGCTAAATAATCACAGATCAGCAAGTTAGGGATATAAATAGCGGATGAGGTTATAAGTCGCACCCTTTTATCATTTATTATATAATTTTATCTTAGCTTCAATTTCTCTTGTTAAAACTTTGAAGCACTTTTTTTTTAGATCAAATGATGCACTTCGGAGTAAGGTGGACAAAAAAATGTGCTATTAATAACACATCTTTTCTTTCTAAAATGACAATAAATCATGTAATTAAAATAAATAAACTGTATAAAATAATAAAAATAAATAATAAAAAAATAAAAAAAAATGTATTAACATTTACTCTGCAGTTGATTGTTGACTTTAAAAAAAAAAAAGTCAGTATAAATCTTGAATGTGTCAGTTTATTCAAACATCCAAGCACAGCAGCACAAGCAGTCACACTTGAATGAGTCTGATGTGAATCACTTTCCCAACGCGCTCCATTCCCTTGTTTGCTCATCTCTCTCTCTCACACAGCACAGCCAGTTGGCTTTATTGATGCGTTCAGGCTATTTTTTATTTTTTTTTATTTCTATGGTCTGCACATTGACAGCAGGTGTCCAAAAAAAAAGCCGCTTGGCCTTGATTCTCTGTCAACACTTGCTTGTTCATACAGAATGAAGGTGAGGGGACTGCAAATGCAAGCGCAGGTGGGTAATGCTGCAGCAAGCGTGGGAGGACCAGCGAATTTTTGATTCCAAGTCAAACTTTGTAAATATATAAATCGTATATTGAAAGGTTATCTTAGCACCTCTCGTCCAGAGGTGTCACGTGCATTGTGTTTGTGCGCGGACACGCATGTACTGCTTTTGTGATGCAGATGGTGACTCACACGGACACGGACAGCCAGCAATCATAATCACGGCCAAACAATGTGGGCCAGGCCAACGGTTTGTTGTTCATCCGGGTTTTGTGATGCTGTCATTCTTTGTTGTCAGCACACTGGCCTTGTCCAGAGTGCAAACTGTTTAATTCCTAATTAATCCCACGGATAATCAGAGTCTGAAATGGATTAGCATAATGTTTTGTCGGATAACAATAACACAGACGTTTTCTGGCCTCGAGTGGGATGGAGTGAAAAATTTGGCCGAAATTACAAAGGGGCTTGCTAGAACACAACAAACATTGTATTGGTGTAAAAATGAAAAGGGATGAGTTTTATATTTCGTGAGAAATAAACACACCTGCAGCCATTTTGTAGCGACGAATACATCCCACCGATTTGATTTGCTAAGATGTTTTAAACCCCCAAGGTCAAAGGTCAAAGCAGCAGCAGTGCTTGCTAGAATGCCATGTTGCCATGCAAAAGGGGCAAGAAAATGTTCCTGCTATAAAATGATAGTCCCTGCAGTATCATTAGAATCAAGTTGCAATTACTAGTGGTATCGATGACTTGGTATCGGTATACTTGAGAATTGCTACTTGTACTGGTATCGATCTGGGGAAGAAAAAAAAAAGTCTTCTAGGGACCACACATGGAGACACAATGTGACATGAATAACAATCGACAAAATATTGATTGAGCAACAGCAGAGAGGACGGGATATTTCTCAGCATAGCGAGTTAATATTCATCTGCCATCGTAATCGATTCCGATTAGATGGGATGGAGTTTTTCTTTGCATATTCAGAGATGTGTTTGATTGACATGACTATCTTGGATAGAATAAATGAAAGAAAACTCAGCCGGTAAAAGCAATCGAGATAAGAATAGATTTCCTCGAATCTAGCGTTGGGCCCATTAAGATGAAGACCTCAGGCAATCAATCAGCATAACAATGTATGTTGCTCCATCTTCATTGATCCGAGCACAACAATATTCAAGCCTGTTCCATTCATTCCCGCGCTATAAATAATTGCTTGTATTTTCCTTTGTCATCAGTCCTGTTCCAACACTGATCACATTTTGGTTTGCATTAGGGAGCCACTTTAACATCTTAAGCAACTACAAGAGCTCCAAAGTTTGGAGCACTTAACTCTCATTTAACCCGCAAGTGTGCTCTGAGAGTGTTAATATTTCATAGGGATGAATATTGTCCAAGTGACGGACAAGTCTTTTACGGAAGGGAGTGATCAATATCTATCAGGGAAAAGCTGGGTTACTATATGTTGATGTAACATTAAGGTTCTATTGAAAAATGTTGGCAGTCATCAAATTGATGTTTTGAAAGATGAGCAAATAGTTAAGCAGGTTCTGGTCAAAGTTTGAGCCGGCACTTTAGTATAATAATTGAAAAAGTGAATCTTAAAATACTGTTTATGCTGCAAACTTTCATGTTTGTGTAAACAACTAACAACACATTAATATGCACAAGGACGGCCGTCCTCATTATGTCTCTGGGCGTAATTGTCCCTCTTGAGACTCTTTCATCATCTATCTATTGCTTGAATTTTTAATGGAGGCAAAAGCATCCAAGACGTTGCAGAGTGGGCCACTTTTTAAAAAGCTGCACGGAAATGAAGGATTCTGGGTGCAGCCCAAATTTGAAAATGTATTAAATAAATAGCCTGAGTGGTGACAGCAAATGTACACATTAAGCCATGTGGTTTGGAAAAAGAGAGCTGTCGACAGAAACGCTCTCGCTCCCGCAGGGAGGTCTGAGGCTGCATGCTCACAAATGACTCGGTGTCACTCTCTGAATTAGTGTGTGAAAAATGGAAGAAAAAAAAATGGTGCCTGAGTGCAAGCATGCTGAGAAGATGACAATGTTGGGGGAAGGAGGGGGGGGGGGAATAAACTATATTGGAGTGCTTCACTGTGACGAGATGGTCCAGGCAATCCAGGTAATTGGCTCCAAGCCAAAGTGGCTGCTGATTGATCTTTTTTTTTTTCTTTTCGGATGGTGGGCGGCTCCGGGTCCTTCCTGCCTAGATGCGGCCCTGGGTGGCTGAAGTGAGTCAGCTAAAGTTTTGTGTTCATTTCAGGAGGATGTAGGTTATTTTTACCTCGCTTAGTTGCTGCACAGCACACGCTTCAATTCACGCTTTCTATTCGACGTAAGCAAGCGCTATTAAAATGATCCCAAGTGATGCATCTTGGAGGTTTATTTGCAAGACAAATCCCACTTCAGCTTTAATTGCCTTCCAACCATCTTTGGTAACTGGAGTGGGTGTTCAAACCCGACCCTGTACACCTACTATGAAGCAGTAAAAGACTAAAAGAAATATGAAACCATATGGAAATTAAAAGGTTGATATAGCCTTTCAAAATGGTCAAATATAGCTTTTTTGTTTGAAATAAACATTTTACAGACTTGTGAATAACCGATGAGGGGACATTTTTTAGACTAGCATGGCTTCAGTTCAAGTAGTTGGCAGGTAGGGACTTAAATAAAAAAAATAAACAGGAAAAACTCTTCCTCTGCCGTCACACTTTGTCAGCCACAAAGCCGGTGGGATTCAAATGTGGGTCTTAAAAGATTTAGTTTCACGCATAAACACGCACCAAAAAAAAATCATGTCGGGCAGAACTCAACTAGAAAGCATGTCGAGATAAATCATTCTTAATTTGAAGTATTTGTTTTCTTTACATTTCTCATTTATTCATTTTAATTTACAGTTGTTATGATGTGCTACTCACCAACAATGTAATGGCACTGTGCAACATCTTCAATTTGGCAGTCAAGGGTTGCCATGGTAACGGCAGAAGTTCCACCTAACTTAACACATACAGTTTGACCTGCCATTACTTGAACACTTTAATTGCCTCCTGTGTGCATGCTGATGTTATGTTGCTAATCTCTTCCAACAGCCTCTTTCCTCTCTCTCTCTCTCACGTCTGTCTATATAGCAGCAGCTTTGTCTATAGGGGTCAAAGCTATCCAATTAACCTGCACGGGCTTAGCAGTAACTTGTATAGCTTGGTGATATATCACGCTTGACTGTGTTTCAAATTGCATGTGACATTTGCTTACTAATTAAACTGTCTTCCAGGTTACCAATGAGCTGGAATGTTATCATCCGGTTTATGCATTGCCATGATAGTCTTGGTTTGGTTTTCATTTAGCAGGAAGTACCAAATACCTTTTGTTTTTTTACATCAAATTTCCCCTTAAAAAACAGTGACAGATCATTTTAAATAAAGATCTATGTCGTATACTAATAAAAAAATTCTTAAATTGCTTGTAATTAATGGCAATCTTCTAATTTTAAGTTTCTAATAATAGAGCAGCAATACTAGTATCGAGTAACCGGTATCAGCACCGATACCTGTTATCGGAAGTCACCCATTCCTAATCAAATTTAACCTCAATAAAACGTTTTATGATGAACCCAGTTGATGGTTTTAGCAAGCAAAGCATCCAAGAGAGATAAAAAAAAATAGTACTGACAATTCTGCCCTGTAGCAGTCAGTTTAAATGAATGTCCTTCAATCCCGTGAATCCACTCAGCTTTAACAGTTTATTAAGAGTTGCTAACATCAAGTCCCATTCACGATTGCCCTATAAATAACTGCTGGTGTCTTTTTATCGCTTCAGCTAGTAGAAAATGAAAAGCTGCAATAAGTCCGAAAGAGAATGTCCAAAAGACACGACAAAGCTGATCATAAGATTTGCATAGACATGGACATCTTTAAAACAACCATGAATCTCAATTTGGCTTCATTCGAGTTATTGGTGAGCTGGAGCACAGCCAAAGGTGTTGTGCCGATCGATACTGAAATACCGATTTTTATCCTCTGGAAGGGATTCTCACATGAAACTGAAAATATTTTTGAAATGTCATTTGTCATTAGCAGGGACACAGTGGAAAGTCACTAATGATCTTGTCTCACTTATAAGCAATTTGTTGGAACTACTTTTTCTTCCACTCGACATCAGGCCCAATCTCAATCCTTGTCCAAGACTTTTGTTTCTTGTCATTCATCACTCTATAGCCACATGATGTATGTTTTAGTGTCATCCATTTTCCTCACACATTTTTGCACGTAAGAATAAATAATTGATGCCCGCAAGAAAATCTTCTCTCACTCAGCTGTGTTCAATATTGCATTCTTGGACCTTCTCGCTGCTTGGTAATATTAGAGCGACATTTTGTCTTCCTATTTTTTCAGACCCTACATCATCTATCATTGCCCCCCCCCCCCTAAAAAGTCCTTATAAATGGACAATGTGTGCATGTTTAGTGGTGGAGTAACTAAAGGTGCGTTAATCTCTCATCCAGCAGCCTCGAGGGAATAAAAGTTTAGCGCTTTGCCTACTAATGGCGCGCTTGCTATCTCTCTCCACGCCACACCGAAAAGAAATGACTTTCCAAAGTGAACGTTTTCCTTGACTGCTCAAGCCGCATTCATGAATTGGACCTCTTCTTGTCCATTAGGGAATTTCCTGCCATCGCTCGACTCGTCAAAAGTGCTTTTTGTTTGATATGCAAGGAAATGAGGGAGCTTGCCTAACTGTAATTCGGAATCGATACGTCTTGGAGGATGATCTAATGACTGGTTGGTTTAATTGTGGAATCATTTGGTTTGATTTGATTCAGATTGCGATTCGATTCAAGGTGGTATGATCCAAGAGTTTACTGTTGTCATTTTACATTTACCGTATTTTCCGCACTACAAGGCGCACCTAAAAACCTCCAATTTTCTCTAAAGCCGACAGCGCGTCTTATAATCAGGTGCGCCTTATATATTGACCAATATTGAGCCACTACAGCAGGCGTGTCCAAAGTCCAGCCCGCGGGCAGAATGTATATATGGACAAAGTTTTGAAATGGGCCATTCATTGAAGGTGCGCCTTATAATCCGGTGCACCTTATAGTGCGGAAAATACGGTATGTAAATCAGTATTGTACCTGGTGCATTTCCTTCAAAGATATCGTTGTCCAATAAAAGATAATTCGGTTAGTATCTTGATACATTTGAAAGTGGAACAATTCTGTTTGATTCAATGCACTTTTTGCCCCTCCCCCTTATTTTATTGGCTACTCAAGGGTCATCACAAATGGCTTAAAAATCCCGGAAACTCTACGATCTCCACCGTGGTTATCTTCTCGAGAAAAGGATATGGTTTTGAGATTGGCTGACAATGAATGGGCCTGTCCTAGAGCCCGGTTGGTAAAAAGTGCTGGAGGACTAATGTGTGGTCTCTCCATCTATCACCCGAAGGTCCCAGGGGGCCATTGGTGCAATCGATTACGCTCCGGGATGCCAGGTAGATATATGAGCTTGCTGTTGTTTTACCTTGAATACTAAAGCCACTAATTGGATTAGTTGATTTGTTTCACCCCCGGAAAGATTACTTTAATCTTTGCTGTCCTGCTTCCATCTATGAAGTTTGTACACAAGATGCATGAGGTATTTCTCCACGGGATCATTTTGAAGCGTTTCACTATTTCACACTTGTTTATCCAAGCTGTTGTACAAATAGGCACCATTAGGTAACAGTATGGCTGGTCATATGAATGAAACTGGAAAATACTGAGCCAGCCATTCCTTAATTCACAATGATATGTGGTCTGAATGCAATTTTCAGCCCCCCCCCCCCCCCCCTTCAGAAATGATGGTACAATTCCAACCTGGGATAAATACAGTTGAGACCTCCGCCTCATGGGAGGTGGAACCGAACCGATTGGATTAGACCATGGTTCTGTTTACGGGTCTCAAAGTGAAACTTGAGGAAGCCTGGATGTCACATTAGCTGGGATAATTATTATAAACGAAGATGGAACGATCCATCTGGGGTGTTGCTTTCATTAAGGGAACACGCATTGAAAATGTTCATTCACGCTTTGCTGTAGGAAGAACGGACAAACGGGGACAGGGAGCAAATAATCAGCCTGCCTTCGAGATGTTTACTTACATTCTGGCTAGGAATGGATGTCTTTGAGAGGTCGACCCCTCGCCACCGCTGGGAGCACTGAAAAGTTGTCTCCATCGATTATTGCCCAGGGAATGTTTGCCCTCAATTTACATTCCCGTTCTGTTTGGCTGCTTCGCGCTGAGCCAGACAGCAAACCACAATTTTAAATGAGATCTCTGACCTATTTTTAATACCAATTCATACCTTCTGGTTGAAAAATATATTTACTTGGGAAATTGAGAATTATGGAGACTTGGGGGAGTGATTGGACAGCAACCTTCACCTGACAAGCCAAATAATAAGATGCCCTGTAAGGTTGCCTGCCAAAAAGCCTTCCACGGAGTTAGAATTCATTCAATGTCAAAAAAAAAAAAAGATTGTTTGGCAAAGATAGAATGATGGATGGGGTAGGCCATTGTGGAAAATAAGCTGCATTAATAATACACAACTAGTATAACTCTAGTACAACTAGTATAACTATTTAATTCCACGAGGTTATTATGGAAATTAATCCAATTTTATTTCGAGTAAACACAAGTTGTATTATAAGTGTTGGTTGCTCCACCAATTTTGTAATTCATCATTTAGTGAGAAAAAAAAAAGAAGCAATTAGTTTTGAGAGAGGCATGAAGTTATTTGGCGGTCAGGAAGTTGTGACTGGTCTCATCTATTTTTCCGGGATCATCTCTCTTGGCTTGTCAGGCAGAGCCGCACTGGCAGTCAAGTGTGCAGAAGCCATCCTGTCGTCATTACACTTCCATTAAGCGTCACATCCCCTTGGCTGGCAAGCGCGCTGGCGTGAAACCAGGAAGACTCATCGCCATTGTGACTGTCAGTCAGGCCTTGTGTCTGACCTTCGCATATACATAAAGATCATTCTCCATCATCGCTATGAGTCATTACACCCACTCTGGATGAATGGCAAATTCACTTTGAGATTGCGTAATTTTTGTAATTTTACAGTACATAAAGGAGAAACCTTCTCGAACTTCTTGGCTCCATCTTGACTTTCTAATCAAGGTGAAATTGGCACTTTTGCCACAGAGGAGCATGCAATCAATGTCTTAGCACTTGAGTGTGTAGGAGCTAAAGTAGCTGAGGCAAATGACGCACGACTGTGTAGGAGGAGCTTACAATCAGTTGCAAATTGCAGGGATTTAATGCTACATAAGTGTTTTTGTTTTAGAACCTTGAGGTCTTTGCAGATAGTTCTTGCAGACAACTTTTAGAAACAGCTGTGCAAAGTGAGTACCGGAATTTTCGGACTGTAAGACGCACCGGACTGTAAGCCGCACCAGCTACAATTCGTGATTCAGGGTTCAAAAGTTGAGAAAAAAAGTAGCGGTTTATAATCCGAAATTTACGGTATGTTGCGTCAGCAGGTTTTGGGCAAGATACATTTAATCTTGTTCTGAAGTAGGACATTTTCTCTCAGGAGGATGTCTTAATGTGTTCAAGAAAGCCACAAGTGGGCTCTGATTGAGTTTTTAAATGCAATGTATTTTTTACTGGCAATGACGATCCAGGCATTTGAGAATTACGTCAGAAGTATTTTTAAATCCGATAAAAATAACTCGTACATTTAAAGTGATTCATATTTTTGTGAAGTGGGAGTGGATAGTAACATGGCAGCTGCAGTCTTTCGGAGAGCTGCCTCAACATTCAGACTTGTTAGAATGGTGATGATGATTGGAATGTTCAGTAGCCAATGGCAGGCAGCCAGGATGTGTTTTTCCGAAACAGGGATGACAGCGGTCTTGATAGTACCGTCTCCCCAAACAGAAGGCTTGTCAGTTGGATTTTCCGGACGGGCTGTAAACATCTGCGCTGGATGTAAATGACTGTGACTGTCACCAGTTTTGGAGATTCACATAAGTTAGGCCCCATTTTTGATTTTGAAACATGTCAGACTGCTGTTTTATTTTATTTTTTTTGTGTGTGACGTGAAAGCAGCCTTAGTACCACTCTCGGAATTGTCATGTTTGAGTAAACGAACCGATAGCTGACACAATTTTGTCTTTAATTAGAGAGCAAACTAGTTTAGACTGAGTCATTTAGTTTTATTATTTATATTGTTTTTATTATTTGTATTATGTTTATGTTTTTATTATTTGTATTATTATTATCATTATAATATTTATTTTTATTTTTATAATAATTTTGCAACATAATAAAGTAGCCAGATACGGATTAAGAGTAAACTGACTTTCTACTTTGCAGATTGAAGACATTGTTACTCTTATCCAGGATGAGACAGAAGGCGTTCCCATCAAAACAGTCAAAAGTTTTATGACCAAAATCCCCAGTGTCGTCACCGGTAAGTTTGATTCAAACATTTCCTTTCTGGTTATATATAAATTAGCCGAAGGGAAAGTTGGAGGAAAACATATGATTAAACGTTCACCGTAGAAAATGTGAACGCGGAAATAAAATGAGTCATGCCGTCCTCCTGCTGTCAAGGTGCCCTTAAGCAAGACAATCAACCCCTGACTGCTTCAGTGGAGCTGCTGCTGTGGAAGTGAGAAAAAAAAAATCTGTAAAACCTGGCAGATTGTCTAGGCCTCGATTTAAGGTTGAGAACATTGGATAGAAACCATTAATTTCACATATTACACAGTTTCGTATTGTCTGACTCCTTGCACATATGGATTGCCCTTATGAGCAGATGATATCAGTAAACTAGCATTTACTGCTGTCGTGGATGGAGGTTCGGCTTAGTGTGATGGAAGTAATAAATGATGGAGAATAGAACAGCAGCTCCTTTGGGGGAAGAGTGGTAGAAGAATGACGTGATGTGCTGTAGCCAGTGTTAAGTACCCTGAAATAAAATTTCAACCGATATCATATTTGTGTCATTATCTTGACACGTTGTCTTGGGAGTTTCAATAACATACCGTATTGGCCCGAATATAAGACGACCCCGATTATAAGACGACCCCCTCTTTTTCAAGACTCAAGTTTGAAAAAAAGCCTTTGTCTAGACCCCGAATGTAAGACGACCCCCCCCTTTATCAGTTTTATTTCAATGAAAAAAAACCTCGTCTTATATTCGGGCCAATACGGTAATAGTGTGTGTTTGTGTGTGATCTGACACAGGTACAGATATTGTTCAGTGGATGATGAAGAATCTTTCGATTGAAGACCCAGGTATGTTTTCCCTAGGCAAGATTATTATTATTGTTTTGAAAATATCATTTCATCCCTAGCTGAGGCGATGCACATCGGAAGCCTCATTGCAGCGCAGGGCTACTTCTTCCCCATCTCTGACCATGTCCTCTCCCTCAAGGATGATGGTACCTTCTATCGTTTTCAGGTAAGCAGTCGAAGATTAGCAGACCGTCATCTCATGCCGAGTGATAAAACGCTTTGTCCACCATTTCCAGGATCCTCAGTTCTATGTTAGGATCCAGTGACCTTATTAAAAATGAATGGTGATCTGATCAAATATTCATCAAGCGTACAAGGAGTGCTGGTTTGGGTTAGAGGTGACTTAGCTGGTGGCGGCCAGAAGCGAGGCGGGATAGTAAGCCAGTCACGTCGTGGACAGGAAAGGAGATAAACGCTAGCAATATTTCTCCCGTCTATCTAATCATGCCACAGCGTTTTACCCTGGAAGTGCTAATTAAAATAAAACAAAAAAAATTGTTCCTCAGCAGCAAAGGCTGGAAAGATTACAACCATCTTTGTGTCAAATCGTCTTGTTTGCTTTCGAGTCGTTGGAAAGGCCGAATCGCCCTACTAGAGCTGGCGCTGCAATTTTAATTGAATCGGACAGCGGTTCTTTGACCTTGCTTCTCTGGCTTAAAAGTGCAAGACAAAAAAAGAGACACTTGCTAGTCCAGAAGCATAATCACTGTTTATTTCACTTTACTGCCACAGAAAAGTCCAGTCGAGAAAATACTGTACCGTCTAAAAATAACAATGCAAGAAGAGCTCGTGTGCTACGTCAAAACAACAGTTTGCTTTTTGAATGCCAAAGGAGCCATTGTGTATCTCTGCTACTCATTTTATTGTGCTGCTGCAATGTTCCCTCGCCTCTGCAAATCCCCCGGATTCTTCTCATACAGGGAGATTTGGAGTCAGCTATTTTGAATCGCTTCAATTTAGATAGGGAAAATATTTTGATCACTCGCATTGAGCATCAGAACGTACCTCAATGCAATTTCTGCGAGCTTTCGTTTTGGCAAATGATAAATAAAATAAAAAAAGCCGTCACTTGAAATTTGTATTAAATTTTTGCAGTGTGTGTTTATCTGGAATGTTTTGCTACAGAAGCTTCGGTGATACACAAAAAGACATAAATAAATATAAATAGAAAATAAATGTACGTTTCTTAAAGAGTAAATCAACAAATAATATTTTTTTCCAATAATATGTTCTACCCCTTGTGTCTAAGCAGTAGTCTGATTAATATTGCATTTGTGGATTATGAATAAAACCGCAAAATCTGGTTTTAACTATCTCAAGGGGCGGCCATTTTGCCACTTACTATCGACTGAAAATGACATCACCATTTTTTTGCTCGGTTTCTTTCCACAGGCACCGTATTTCTGGCCGTCTAATTGTTGGGAGCCTGAAAACACAGACTATGGTAAAAATGTGTTCATTTTCCGTTTCCGTATTTTCCGGACTATAAGACGCACTGGCCTATAAGGTGCACCTTCAATGAATAGCCCCTTTTAAAACTTTGTCCATATATAAGGTGCACTGGACTGTAAGGCGCACTGTCGGCTTTTGAGAAAATTTGAGGTTTTTAGGTGTGCCTTATCGTCCAGAAAATACGGTATTGTTATATTTTTTTTATAATGAATGATTTGATTGCCTGCTCTCACAAAATGCAACCTCAGCAGCACACAGAATTTCAACATCATACCGAATAATATTGAGTTGTCCTTTCTGGTTAAAACAATTCCAAAGCTTTCAAACACTCATATTTGGAATGAAGTGGGCAGATGTGAAGCGTAAATCCGGAACAAGCGGAGGCAGGCAGAAAGTGAGCGCGTCACAACAACAACAACAACAACAACAAACAAACCCGTTTATGATTTGTCTCGGAAACGATCATGTTCAAACAAGAGTAATGGAGCGCCCTGCCCTCTCTGGCAGATTGAAAATTGCAATATATCAAGATTTGGCTGAAAAAACACAATAAACTACACTGTGCCACACCGAAGCAACATGTCAACAAGATTAGTCCGTCGTCATTTCACTCGGTGTCCTTCAACTTGATGGATGAAGCGTGAGAAGCTCGCTGAGTTTTTACATCTCGACCTGATAATCCCTGAGCAACAGAGAGGAGAAAGTGATTAGAAGAAGAGGAGGGTATTAGATGCATGGACGAGTAGATGGATGTGAAGATGAAAGCTCATAATGCTCCCTGTGTGCCCCCGCAGCCATCTATCTGTGCAAGCGGACCATGCAGAATAAAACCAGGCTGGAGCTGGCGGATTATGAGGCGGTAGGTGCCAAATTTCCCCTCCAACCTATTATTTATTGATCCGTTTGTCCACTTTGGGCTAGCAGATGTGACCATGACATATCGAATTTTTCCTGTATGTCTTTGAGATAACCATTTTATTCAATAGGAGAATCTTGCTAGGCTACAGAGAGCCTTTGCCAGGAAGTGGGAGTTCATCTACATGCAGGCTGAGGCCCAGGTCAAGTAAGTGGGCTCTGTAACTATGGCAACAAGTACAACAAAAGCAATAACATCAGTATTGTTTGCTCAACTGTCATCCAAGTGGCTGGTAAATTGTCAAATCCTCCATATTGCTTGTCAATATCAGTCCACCATACCCTTGAGTCTTAATAACCGCCACAACCCTCAAGTAGTGATTCGCAATCCTCATCTAGTGTTGATAAGTTGTATTTCTCAGCCCGACTCATCTCCTCTGCAGGATTGACAGGAAAAAAGATAAAACCGAGAGGAAGATCCTTGACAGCCAGGAGAGAGCTTTCTGGGATGTCCACCGGCCCGTGGTAAGCCCCTGACTGCACACGGGTGGATTGATGCTGCTGCACTCCTTATCTCACACCTCCTCCTCCTCCCTGCACAATATACTGAAAGTTGAAAAGTAAGGGTCTATGTTGTTGATTTCCACAGCCTGGATGTGTGAACACCACGGAGATGGACATCAGGAAATGCAGACGCATGAAAAATCCTCATAGAGTTAAGAAGGTACACCATGTTTTGGTACACCGCTAATTTCACACCTGATGACTGAGCAAGTGTTTTCATTCATTTTTAATATAAAAATAGTGAATTTCCCCCAAATGTCCTCTTTTGCAATCCATTTGACTTACACAGTTCATAAAGTTTTTAGGATGGCCTCAGTTTGACCTTGGAACTAATGGTTTTCATTGCAGTAGTTTGAAAAAAAAAAGGTGCATGCTATTTGTTGAGAAAGTTTCCGGCATGACAAGTGAAACATGTTTTGACCTTTTTGACCTGCTCCTCATCATCCTACAATGGGACCAGTCAGTGTATGGTTTGGCAGAGGAGGGCACCCAGTCACGAAGTCCAATCCATACTCCCTCTCACCACTCAAGAAAGGGAACAAAAGAGAATGTGGAGAAAGAGGTAATATTTTGAAACAATGTTCTAAATAACTCGTGTCTCATATTTTTTTTTTCTTCATACAGATCTTATTCCTGAATGCCCAGCTCGATCGGCACTGTATGAAAATGTCCAAAGTTGCTGAAAGGTAAAATCATAAAATCCACATGGAAATATTGATTTAGCTTCTCAAAAAGTGAGCGCAAAACTATCATTACTGGCCGCCAAGTGGTCCACCGCGCCTCCTTGACCATTTAACCTGCTGACATGGATCATCGGACTAAGTTAATTGGTGCTTGACAGAAGACACGCTTGGACTGTTAGCCCATGAAACAACTCGCCGTGCAGGATCAATCCAGCACTAACGACAAAGCATCAGACTGTAATTGATTTTTTAACCGCATGTCTGTTACAAGTGGAGAAAATACTCGAGTAACTAACAACCAATAAACAACACACACATAAATAATTGGCCTTCCAAGAGCCACGGAAATGGCCACTAATATGATAAGCGATTGCAATTTTATGCACAGATTGAACAATGTGCTGAAATATATGATTATGGGGGAAAAACACAAGTATGAAAATAAATATTTTTCATTTTTGTTTTCTCTCTTGTGTGATGTCAGTCTGATAAGCTACACTGAGCAGTACTTGGAGTACGACCCCTTGGTGACACCGCAGGAGCCGTCTAACCCTTGGACTAGCGATGACCAATCCTTCTGGGACTTGGAGGCCAGGTACTCTCAAAAAGCACCAGGTTTTTTTTTTTTTTTTACTTCTATTTTGAAAATAAATCCTGTTCACGAGTCATTATAATTGTGGCTTCTGTGATCATTTGTCCTTTTTACCCCCTCCAGACCATATTTTGGGATTATTTATTTATAGAGGGCCTCTTGCAGGCACTCACACAATCCAAATAAGTCTTCATTTTGTTGTCACCCAGCTGACTTAAAGCGGACGCATTCTTTAAATAAATAATTGAGCAGCTTTTTGCACTGAATGGGTGTCAGGGAGACCCAATAAAAGGAGCTCAGTGCAGTAGATTTAACAGCTCCATAAAGCTCCGTGTGGGATATTTACCCGTAATTACTTTGAGTAATGGGCTCTTTTCTGGAGCACTAAAGAAAAACTCGGAGGTGACCCATATTAATCAATCCAAATCAAATCACAGCATATGTGTTGGAGACAGTAAGGGACAATGTCAAAGTATTGAATGGTTGGCGCTATGATGGACATGATATGAATCAAATGCAAGTGAAAAAGTTGCAGGGAAGTACGGTATCTGAAAGGAAAATATATTATATAATGTATCGGTGCAGATAGCAGCTTTATTTTGCGGTATCAGTATTTGCAAAGTTTGCCAATTTCCCGATTTATGCTTTTATGCTTTTATTCTGGTTTCTTGTGTGTTTTTATTTCTAGTCTTGTTTCTGTAGCACTTTGAGATTCTTTTATGAAAAGCGCTTTACAAATAAAATGTATTATTATTATTATTATTATTATTATTATTATTATTATTAAAAAACTAATTTTAAATTTAAAAATTTGATGAAAAAATTGCTCTTAATTTCGTGCATTTTTAAGGACAATTAGTATATTGTGCTCCCTGGCTGTTGCATTTATATGTTTTGAGTTTGCAAATAAAATAATTAATAAAAAATAAAAAAATAAATAAAATACAATTAAATTAAATGTTAACAGTGTTTTTTGGTTTCTGGTGGTACGAAGGTACAGTACGTCTCACTCTGCTCTTGTCGACTAAAAGCAAGGAGCCTGGTCAGCAGAGGGTGAAGAAGTGGGGTTTCTCCCTGGAGGAGGCTCTGAAGGACCCAGCGGGACGTGATCTCTTCCTCAAGTTCCTGGAGTCCGAGTTTAGCTCTGAAAACCTTCGGTGAGCGCACGACCTTTTGCTTCTTGTTTTGCTGGATGAATAATAAAACAAATTGAATGTTTTACAGCTTCTGGTTGGCAGTGCAGGACCTCAAGAGAATCCCACAGCAGGAAGTAGTACAGAGAGCGGAGGAAATCTGGGCCGAGTTCCTGGCCGAAGGAGCTCCCAGTTCCATCAATCTGGACTCTCACAGCTATGAACGCACAAGCCACAACCTCAAAGATCCTGGACGCTACAGCTACGAGGACGCACAGGTGAGGGATGGAACTAGTAAGTTGCACAATCCATCTACTCCAATCTTTGTTTTCCCTACCTTCAGGATCACATCTACAAACTGATGAAGAGTGACAGCTACACTCGCTTTCTGCGCTCCAACGTCTATCAAGACCTGTTGAACTCAAGAAAGAAGGTGTGTAGTTAAATTTAGTAAGTCACATGACAAAACAAAACCATGTCTAGTACTAAAATAACATGTCAGACTTACTCAACATATTGATTGCTCTCTTCCCGCAGTTGGAAACAGAGCAGGGCCGACGGACCTCATTGGAGAAGTTCACCCGCAGTGTGGTGAGTTTTCAGTTTATTGTTCTAAAACTCGATGTCTTCTTTCTTCTATAAGAAATAGTTTTACGTCCAGGGCAAGTCGTTGACCGGCAAACGTCTGACGGGCCTCATGCAGTCATCCTGACCAGATCTGAGTTGGATTCTCTGTACCCAAAGGACCCTGGCATGTGTGGTTTTGTGCGGGAGGCCATGACGGCGCCCCACCGCTGGACTGGACCGCCAACGTGGTCGTGACTCTCCCCAGAGGAGTTAAAGAAGGCCGACAGCATGCAATAAATCATCCAAGCTGGGAGAACAGATTGACAGTGCGGAGGGCACAGACAAAAAAAATAAAATACAAAAGTAAGCAGTCAGAAAAGTGGGACTCGTCCAATCCACCTGACCACCGGGTTCTTTCTCCACTCGTGTTTCTATGGCAGCGAGCCGCTGAAGCCATCCATTTACTTTAATTGATGTAAAGAAAATGAACATTGGCTGACAATTTAATAAGATTAATGCTGGAGTGAGAACTTCTATGGATGGATGGACAGGGAAAATATTCAGGATGACTGCCCACTCTTGAATACATCTGCTGGAACATTGCACAAATGGTGAAGGTTACAAATTCAACTCTGTATGGTGACTTTACAAAAACGCAAACAGTAATACTTCAAATGATACATGCGTAGATATTTTTTTTCCAATGTATTCCGATCTTCCAAACATTCCACCTCATGCAGACACAGCTTCAAATGTAGTGGGCAACTCTATAAGCATTATCTTATGTAAAAAAAAAAAGAAAAAAAAAAGAATGATAATAAAAGAGGAATGCACAAGATGATGATTTGGCCTATTATTATTATTATGGACAGGAGAAAACGTGCATGCATTCACGGGTTATTTAAACCACCGGGCCGCGGACCGGAAAAAAAAAAAATATATATATATATATATATATATACATATTATCGACGATCAAATAATTCAGGTCAAGACGCTCGTCCCGGTCACAGTCGAGCCCGAGCCCGCAAAGTTACCATAAATGAGTAAGAATTTATTTTGAAAAATATTTAAAAAGAAATTGGGATTCTCTCCAAATTACATCCGTCGGTTCACCTATGCCTCTTGACAGGTGAATTCAAGCACGTCCCGGTCCCGAAGCTTGCAAAAATGAGTAAGAAAAAGAGACGTTTGCAGGAAAAGGCCCAATGTGGAGACAGAAGAAGAGGCTACAATTTCCAAGAAAAAGAAAACTGGATTAAAATCAAGGCAGAATATCCCGAGATCGCCAGAAAAGCACTGAAAATCCTGCTTCCTTTTCCAACGGGGTTTTTCTGCAGTTACAGCGACCAAAACAAAGCTACGGAGCAGAAACTTAATGGTGAGTTTTATTTTTATGCACTTTGTATTTGTTTTTATTCCAGTTGCATCATTTTATTTCATCGTATTTATATATTTATTATAAATTAAATTAAATTATAAATATTTATTTTTATAAAGGCCGGTCCCTGAAAATATTGTCTGACATGTAAAGTTTGGGGATCGTGATAAAATAAACATATTTCCAACATACCAACCGATTTAGCAAATTTAAGCCCCAACAGCTGCAAAGAAACGTATTGCTGATACAGTAGCGCCACCTACCGGGAACCAACTGAAGTACACTTAGAAATGACCATAAAATGAATAAACCCAGATTATTTCCCCTGTTCTATATTTGAATGATAATCATGGTTTCGATAATCACAATGTGTATTTCTTATTTAGTGTCAATTTACCAAAATGCCAAACGTGGTTCTTTGCTTGAACACGGTCTAAATTAATCAATATTTCTATCACTGCATGGAACAATAAATTAAACAGAAACTATTCCTCAAATAATTTAACAGTAGCCATAGTAGAGATATTGCAAATGAAAGACTGCCAGTCAACAATCAAGTAAATAAAGCTTTATTCATTTGTGTAGCAGCACCTTTTAAAACTATGTGGTCAATGGCATAGCAAGAAAAAAGATATTTTACAGTGTGGAAAGATGTGAATTAGAGATGTTAGACTCAAAACACATACCTCTGAAATTACATTCAGTCAAATTAGTCAATGTGGTGGTTAGTGATTTTGACTTTGGGGTTCATAGCAGCAAATAAAAAATGATACTGATTATTCTTATTGGTAGATTTAATGCTGGGGTGAAAGGGCGCAAGCAAACAAAACAGTACTCTGTCACACTTTTACATATTTATTGACCCTACCCAAATGGATCTGCTACATTTAACCAGCGTAGGGAAAATGGCAAGTAGTTGAATGGTTGCTAAGCAGCAATGGCGGGGCAGGAAAGCGGTTGCACTCCTTTGACTTCCAGAGCCTTGTTGAAGTGCACGTCCATGGTCTTTGAGGCTTTGGTGATCTTCAGGTCCCTCATGCAACCTCTGAAGGACGTGCGGCTGGTCAGAGCTGCCTGACGGACACCGTCTGGACGAGACGTGTAGAACGTAGATGTAAAACTTTGTCTAGTATTGTGGCGAATGAAACTTGTGCGTCATACCCGGGTAGCCTCCCACGTAAATGGGGTCGTTGGTGTCACAGGTGTTGGAGCGTGCATTGGGACTCTGAGCTTGACTCTGCTTCCCATCCACCAGCAGCTCCACCCTGTGGCGAACCTTGTTGGCGACGACAGAGTGCCACTGGCCGTCACAGAACCCGTCGCCGTCGGGCACGTGCAGCGCCGTGATGCGTCCGGCGCCGTTGTCCACGTGGAAGAGCAGCTACAAGTGGTTCAAATTAGGGCAGTGTCGTATCATTTGGTATAATCTCAAATAATTCATCATACCCGGCCCTGAATAATTTCGAGACCAAGTCCATCGTTGCCTTGATTACTGATGGTCAAAAGGACGCCGTTAGTTCTGCTGGTTCGGAACTGGAACGCGATAGACACATCCAGACCCACTCGATAGGTGGACACTAGAAATAATGAGTCATTTAGAGTTAAAAAAAACCAAAACAAGGTGGTTTTATTTGGTTTGCATCACATCGTATGCGATCTATGTACCTGCTTTCAAGAATCCGGTTCCGTCAAAATAAGTTCCTGGCTCGGTGGCGGAGAAGCATCTCCCGACCATGTGACTGGACGTTGGCGTCTCCATATCAAGTTTAAAGTCTTCAGTAAGCGCCTCGGCACGACCTGGCACAAGGATTACAATGACTCATAAACGCACCCAAATAAGTAGGAATTCATTTTTGGATATTTGAAAAGCATTCTTACCCGGAGCGGAGGGCTTTGTGGTGACGGCACCTCCCACCATCTTTAAGCGACGCAGGCACCCGTTGATGCTGAAAAGAATCTACAAGCAGAGGTTTGCGCTCTCAGTATTTTGTGCATTTCTTATATACCGTATTTTCCGCACTATAAGGCGCACCTAAAAACCTCAAATTTTCTCAAAAGCCGCCTTATAGTCAGGTGAGCCTTATATATGGACCAATATTGAGCCACTACAGCAGTCGTGTCCAAAGTCCGGCCCATGGGCCAAATGTATATATCTTATATATGGACAAAGTTTTAAAATGGGCCATTCATTGAAGGTGCGCATTATAATCCAGTGCGCCTTATTGTGCGGAAAATATGGTACTACTTTTCCTATTTTCACTTTCCCTTACCGGCCCAATCCTCTTGGTGGTGTAGTTGTGTGGTAGGCCACCAACGTACAACATTCCCACCACATCTAACAGGTCAGCCTGAAAATGACAATATTGTCACATTGATTTTTGTGATGAAATGCATCTTCGGCAATAACATCAAATAACCGTCATGAATACCTTTTTGGGGCTAATCATTTGTTTGCTGTATCGGCCATCCACCACCAGGAGTGCCCGCTGCTTGCTGCGAGCCACACGGATCTGAAATAATAATCATTTTTGCACTAAATTCAATTTACGATAGAGGTCGTCCTACCTTATGCCAGTTCCCATCATTAATGGAGTAGGGGACGCATCCAGATGTGTTACCATGACCCAGGTCATAACCCAGGCACACCTGTCCATCCTTAATCTGTGGATGACAAACATTTATAGTTAATAAGTGCTACTGAATGGAAACAAATGTTCTTACTCGATACCTGAATGGAGACAAAGTCAGCGTGGTTGATTCTGGCCATGTAGAGAACCAGTCCCGATTCCTCATGTGTCCTCAGTTCGAACTCCAAAATCAACCTGAAATAAATACATGGGGATTTATTAAACTAATCAAATTATCGTCTGTCAATTCTAATTTCCATTCTAAACACAAACCTTTCTCTCACTTTGGCGTCATCGAAGGCAAAGCTCATATGACTGTTCCTTCCCAGTCCAAACTGGTAAGACTTCTCCAGAGCCACAGGGGCCACAGCCGAGGGGCATGAGTCCTGGAGAATGAAGATAAAACGTCAGAAACAATAATTGGTGGATTTAATAAGTAATTCGATTAGGTCTTATTAAAAGTGCGCTGTATTCACTGACGAGGCGATTTTCCCGTTTATTTGTTTTCTCCCATTTCTCAGTTCAATGAAAAAGTTGTGGCCACAAGGTGTCAATGTTGCAACACAAATACACCCTATCACTTGAAATCATCTGTTGCTATTTTCTCATCTCATCTGGATCAGTTAGGCTCATCCTTTCATTTTTTTGATCCAGTTTGATCTCGTCTTCACACTTTCCTGCCCATCCCTGATCTAATTAACATTTTCGCTTTCAACTCGATAGCCCAACATGACGTCTAACCTAAGCATCACCTGTTTACCACCTGCATACTTGTGAGACCAAATTTAGAGACACTATTCAGTGTGTGTGTGTGTGTGTGTGTGTGTGTGTGTGTGTGTGTATCTTAATCTCCTCTTGCTCTCTTTCAAGTGGAGACATTCCCCGCACGGCGACCTTGCTTTGTTACCGCCGACACTCACCTCTTATCATGCTCTGTCTTCATATCCGCTCCTGCTCAACCTCTGCCTTTCTTCTCTTTCTCCACCTCACCCAGCCTCCTTCCGACAAAAGCGCCTCTCTCGCCCTCTCTCGCTCTCTCTTTCCTTCTCATTCTTCCCCCCCGCTCCCTCTCCTGCGGCTTTCCATTAAGCCAACAAAAAAAAAAAGCACAAGCCGCCGTCTTCCGAAAGAGTCTTCTCCTCCTCTTCTTCATTGGCCGGGGCCCTTGTCGTCCTCCTTCTAGCCTCTTTTATTCTCCTCTTCATCCCTCCCTTTCTCTCATCTCCTCTGTGGTTTTCCATCAGCCTAACAATAGCGAGATGGTCGTCCATTCAGAGCAGCTCGTCTTTTCTTGGAGGTCACACCGATTGAATGTGAAGTCATTAAGTCACAATTTTGTATGTGTGTGTGTGTGTGCTGCCATCAGGTTTTCTCCAAAGAAGACTAATCATAAGGTCAAAAGAAGCCGTTTTTGTAGTCGCTCCGTTATCTTTAGCCCAAATGTTTTATTACTCCAGAGAGAACCACTCAGAAGAATTTGCCATGTTGCTCCTACTGTAAATGAGCGCTCATTACATGCTGTTTCAACCTCTTTGAGCTGCAACTGTGGAAAGTTTAGAACAAGCAAGATGTATTCTATTATCTCTAATTGCCCTCTCGGGATGAATATCCTTGTATCCATAACTTCTGGAGTGCTGGCTCTTCAAGTATTTTGAAGTTGAGACGGACTGGATTCATACAGCTCATAAAGAGCGTGATTCACAGTGGCCTGCTAATGCATTCTTATTTTTTGTGCGTATCCAAAATATTAGGTAGACCTGCGTCATGAATGTGGCTCTACGTTTAATTATGTACTTGTGCTCACAGGAAATTCTTCTCACTGCTCTGTGGAAAGAATTAGAACTTAAGGACTTAAGCTTAAATGTAGTTTGTGGACTGTCCACTTCTTCTTGATTACTTCTTCTCAATTACTCTACTGCTAGAGGCCAGGCCAGGGATGGGCAACTTAAAATGACGGAGGGGGTCAAAGGTCAGGCTAAAGAGTACGTTGCGCAGGCTAAACGAATTCTGAACGGTGCAAAATTGGGCTGAAAATACCCATTGCAAGAATCCTGTGTGTGTGTATACCGTGTCAGCAGTGGGCGGGGCTTCAGCAGAAGTAGGTGTAGCAGGAGGTGCGGCAGCGGGTGCAACAATTGCAGTGGCCTCCTATCACGCATCGGGGGCGGGGAAGAAGATGAAGACGATACAGCCATGAAGCACAGTAGCGGCGTTAGCCATGCAATGATGCATTTTTTTGTATAATATTGCATTGAGCAACGGTCTAACTGCCTCTTAGCATCGCAGCTCCAGCTTTGGCCCTTGCTGGCCCATAAAGCATAGCTGGCATGCACAGTTAGCTTGCACATCGGTGTGACTTCACAGCGCACGGTTGACTCGAGAGAGGGTGTTTAGTGGCTCAAGGCTAAAGGGACAATAAAGAACAGTTAATGAGCTGTACAAGTGCGGCGGAATGGAGCGCTAAGGCAACACGGAAAGCTGCATTGTATTCCTCGGAAATCAGTGTGTGACTGAGAGTGCAGGGATTCACTTTTGTGATGCTCAAAATAGAGAGCGCTAAGCAAATGAACGGCTCATATATGTATGTATATACTATGCATATATATATACCGTATTTTCCATACTACAAGGCGCACCGGATTATAAGGCGCACCTGCAAGGAAAGACCTATTTTAAAACTTTGTCCATATATATGATATATTTTGGCCCGCGGGCCGGACTTTGGACACGCCTGCTGTAGCGGCTCAATATTGGTCCATATATAAGGCGCACCTGATTATAAGGCTCACTGTCGGCTTTTGAGAAAATTGGAGGTTTTTAGGTGCGCCTTATAGTGCGGAAAATACGGTATACATATACGTGTATTTATACATTTCCTTGTACCTACGTATACTTATAGTACAAATGTGTTTTCAAATCCAAATATGATGACATATTTTCTTTTATAAGGTAAGGTCACTATGATGTTAGTGGAATCCACAATATGATTCAATATTAATAATTATGATGAGAAACAAGCCTAAGTGTTCGTGTTTGGATCACTCACGGGAGAAAGTTCAGGAGGCGATGTAACAAATGCAGGAGTGGGCACGGGTCGGTGCGGTTCGGTCGTTTCTACTTCCTTCTCATCCTCGTCCGTCGGGTAGGGAAGAGGAGGGAGCGGGGCAAGGCTGGGACACTGGCCGATTTCGGCGTTTTCAAAGGAAACCGCCTGGGAGAAGTCTGACACACTGTGACAGGGACAAGACGTGCGTTACGAGAAATGGAAAAGAATCCTAATAACAGAAGGTGAAAACTCAGTCGATATTTGCATTCGTACACTTCAAACGCAATCATTCTAAATGTCAATTTTACATTCACGTACAAAATCAATAACCCGCGCACATGGTAATATCCATGAACTAGACAGCCAGCCAACGTGGAGGACTAGCGAGGGACGAGGAGGCATCACATGGGGAGGAGACGGGTTAATAGGGGTGGAGTGAGGTGAGAGACGGACAATCAGGCCCGATGAGAGTCATGAATATGTTTATGCACTCGGACAGATCTAATCCTGCAGACCAGGCACAAAAGTGACAAAGACTGTATTGTCGTTGTCACGCCAGAGGCTGCCCTCCTTGAATTTGACACGGCAGGTTGAAGGTGAAAATCTCAGGTCTAATGAACTGAAGTGATCAATTGGACCATCAAGGAATATTAAATGCAGTAACATGAAAAATTGTGTCGGGATGGCTTATGGGGCTACTCACACAGAGTTGACCATGAGATTCCATATACATCCCTGGAAGGGAACGTTGACCCTGTTGGAGGTCCTCTCCACCTCAGAAGGAATACCACCGAGGAACACACGATGTAAGATGATTGGCTGGTCATTGGGAAGTGGAGAGTCCCTCTTTGGCTCCTCATCTACTTGCACTGCAAAAGATCTGATGAAAAGGCAAAAGGCTTTGCCATCTCATGGAGAAGAAAAACTGTTCGGGAGAAATGCGCTGACCTGCCGGGTAGTCTCTCGATACGCAACGAGTGCTCTCTGCCGTCATTCAGGACGCCTTGCTCAGGCCGTCTGACGACTCGACGCAGACTGTGGCTGCCCGAGAACACCAGCACCTCCAGTAGGCCTTTGTTCAGCATCACAGAGAGGAAAGGCTGAGGGAGAAAGGACGGAGTGAACTTCATTATAGGCCTTCAGATCACTGAAGGGTTAGGATTAGGATCACTGAAATTGGTTTATACACAAGGCTCCTTCTGGACACAAAAAAACAAGTCAAGATATGGCGTTTAAATTTCCTTAGATGCCACAAGATGGTGCCAAAGTCTTTTCAGATAGGAAAGTAGTGCTGCTTTTATATTCTGCCACAAGATGGCGCTAAAGCAAATAGAAAGCCTTTATAGTGGAAATGTTGGAGATCGGAAAATATTTTTTAAACGTGAATAGGTGAACACAATCCAGCTTTCAAATCTGATCAAAAAATAAACCAATTAAATTGAAAAACACATTTTGATTCCAAACTTGAATTTGCCGGCATGTCGAAAACACGTGTTAAACTTTTGCGGAGAGCCAAAGAGGGGAAGAATGGCCGCAAACGTGCGTGGACAAAGTCGGTGCGTGTGAGTGGCGAAAAGGGGAAAGTGGAGATGAGTGTGGGTCTCTATGAAGAGGCGGCAGACGAGTTGGGGGAAAGGATAACAAGAGATGAGAGGAACGCTGAGGAGAGGATAATAGGGGGGACGAGATGAGAGGGCAGAGAGCAGAACAGCAAGAGAGAGATGAGGCAGCGAGAGAAAGACCGAAAAGGTGGGAGAGAGCGGCGGTGCAAGGTCAGGCTCATTTGAATTTTAATTCACTGTGTGCCATGGGGCGAAGTGGGAGACAATTTACCACTTGAAAATGGAATTTCAATTTGAGGTCGGGGGACAAATTGAACCGAGATGTAGCTACAACATGCCGCTCGCTGTGCTGCCTGCGCACACACGGAGAGCGTCGCTTGGCATACGTTCAGATGAAAAAGACTCACACGCTTAGCATGAAATCAAACACTCGCCTTTGTTTATTTGTACGTATCGCTTTCCTCTGTGGCCACCTCCCAAATAGTTTTTTCCATTCCCGAAGACTGTATTTTCTTTTCAAACGGTGTCATGCCCTTCAAAAGTCCCACTTTCACCTCCAAATCTCCTCCATCTTTTGTTTCTTGTTCTCTTTCCTCCACCGCCGCCCCGCCCATTAGTCAGGGCCAAGTTGAGTTGATGGTGTTCTTAACCTCGCTTAACCTTTCCACACAGTCACACGCGCACACGCCGTCCCTTCCAGCGTTGTTAGTAAAAATAGATTTATGCGCCCAATGACCAGTAATGATTGATAAACCAGCGGTAACCCTTTGTCCTCACACACACATGCACACACACACATTTTGTATTTGCTAAATCACACCTGCAAAGCACGGGCAATGTTCACGGCGAGATTCCCCCAACCCATTTTGTGCACGGTTATAAAACGAGGCCGATTGTCTCCATCATTGTGTCAAACATTATATTGATGTACTGTGGATGTAATAAAAGAATACAAACAATCCACAAATTATGATTGGTGTGCATTTGCGAGCGTGCGTACAGTTTAACGAGCACGTGAAACCTCGTTAAGGAATGAGATTGCGACGACGGTAAAGTCATATGCTTTGTTTAATAGTTGTTGGTGTGTGTGTGTTTGGAGGACACTGCGTATGTGTGTGCGCGTGTTTATTGGCATCCATATCCAATTTGCGTTTGATAAAACTGGTCCATTTGTCAGCAAAGGCAGACCTTATTAAAATGCACTAGTGTGTGTGTATGTGTGTGTCCGCATGCCATTAACTCACCTCTCCCGATTGTCTTCGTTTCCTCTTCGAGATGACGTTTTGGTGACGGACCTGCGGGGAACAGGATTGCGTAATATTTTTTGTGCCATATATATATTCACGCTGCTTTAAGCACTATAAAATGTCAGCTTGAGCTCTTAATAAAAATGATTTTATAAAGTGGAGAAGAAAAGAAGAGGACATCAGTTTCCATTTGACTAAGCTCTTCAGGCCACTTCTTGAATTAACTACATTAAGTGTGATTGAATAAAAATGATGATGGCTAACCTGTTGGCTAATGGGCGGAGCTCCGCCCACTGCTAACAGTAGGATTCCAGTGTCCGCTAGGGTGCTGAACGACAGGCTGATCTCGGTGCCAACCGCCAGGGACAACCCGCCGAGCTCCACGAAGCCCGGCTTGGAGAAGCTGACTGTGTATAGATTCTATGAAACAATACGAATAATTATTTTATTTCAAGTAGACGACCTTGGAAATGACCTCTTAATACAAACATAGAAAGTATACAAAGATGGGCTTTTCCAATGGCTGCTCGAGTGCATAAATAAATTCCATTAGTTAATAGAAACCTCGATGAATGCCTTGAAATTCTATTGTGGGGTGCATTTGTGTAATTTGAGGGTAAACAAGCATAAAGGACAAATCTTTATTTATCAAAGTTGTACTACCGTAATTTTCGGACCATAAGTCGCACCGGAGTATAAGTCGCACCAGCCATAAAATGCCCAAAAAAGTGAAAAAAAACATATATATGTATATAAGTCGCTCCTGAGTATAAATCGCCCCCCCACCCAAACTATGAAAAAAAACGCGATTTATAGTCCGAAAATTACGGTAATTAATTATGATCTGCGCTTGAGTTAATACAATGACCCCAAAAGATGTATTATGTGAATTGAAATAAAAAATGAAGTAGTCTTACCTCTACATTACATCCTTTGGTAACCCCGATGTAATCGGAACTACTGAGGAGATTATATGGAGTTCGGGATACTTCAATCTCCCGAAGGCAGCCGACATAGCGCTTCAGCATGACCTCCGACCTGGAACGATATTAGAATCATCAGACTTTCTAATCTCTTAAAAGTCGAATGTAATAGAATCATGTGTTCATTAATTCAGCCTTGAACACTTTGCAGTGTATGATTGACCTGAAATCAGCGTGAGCATAATCTGAATCTGGCATTTGTCCTTGTTATTAAAAAAAAAAAAAGGCTTCATTAGTTGTCATTATTTTGGATTCAAGCCAAAGTTTAGACTGAATTCAACAACCTTCCACACCTTTTGTAACAATTTGCTGTCCCACTGAGAATTGGTGAAGGTTGTCAGAGTGACCCCCCCCACGAAAAAAAAAAAACAAACACAATTATTTTTATAACAATGTAAAGTATTGCAAAAAGTCACAAACTACACACTGTTGTTACTGGAAGGACAAATGACACATCCAGGTGTACATAGAAAGGGCAGAAAGTGATTTCCAGCCGCTGTGCGGAAGAGTAACAGCCATTAGGGACTGACACACACACACTGGACACACACACACATTGTGGGCTAAATGGCACTCCAGTGTGGCTAGCCTCATGCGGAGAGCAATTTACAGTTACACTTTTTGCGTAGTATGAACTTGTATTCTTTACCTGGATTTCATGCTGTTAAGAAAATACACAATAGCACGTTAACACAAATGTTATCTTTTCCAATTTTTTCCCTAGAATCTTCCACTGTTGCTAATCAGGCCTTACCTGTAGTTTCCAATGGTAGGCAGACCTCCAAAATAAATACTCTGCTTCTCCTTGAGGTTCAGCCCAGTGGCCGTTCCCAAAGACGTCGCCCCGATTTTCTCCTCAGCACTGGTGTCAATGTCCACGATGGTCACTGTGGCTGTTCAAATCATTCATGAAGAAGTCAAAATCTCTATTTTGATGAAGAGGTATTTGGCGTTGTTGTTTACCTTGCTTTTTGTTGCGAGACATGGTGAGGGATTTCCAGTGCCCGTCGTTTTGACGGTGAGCTGATATGGCGCTGCCAGCTCCTGAGCCTAGATCAAAGTTCATCTTCACCTTGCCACCTTCTAGCTCCAAGGACATAAAGTCTTTCTATAGGCAGTAAAGATGGAGAGAAGATCCATTCAGGAGATTTTGCATGGATCAATACAAATTGTGCAATCGTCGTATGATGTCATCCAGCTTCATACCATGTCATCGGTTGCCAGATACATGAGCAGCGCATCGGAGGCGAATGTTCGGAACTTGAATGTAACACTGGAAACATTCGGGTTCCATCTTGTTGGTCGTGCCACTGAGGCGTAGCCTTCCCCGTCCAGCTGGACAGTCCCTTCACCATTTGATGCCTGCGGGCTAACAAACAGTGGGGGGAAAAAAATGTTGTGACGTATATGTCGGAATATAAGGTGCACTTAAAATCCTTTCGTTTTTTTAAAAATCAACTTTTTAACCTGTATATGGAGATTTCTAAAAAAAAATCATTCAGTGAGACTGCACTTTATAGTCTGTAAATGAACAGAAATATAATATAATATAATATAATATAATATAATATAATATAATATAATATAATATAATATAATATAATATAATATAATATAATATAATATAATATAATATAATATAATATAATATAATATAATATAATATAATATAATATAATATAATATAATAAACTGTCTGTAAATAAACAGAAAAAAATGTCAAATTAAATAAAAAAAAATACAAATAAAATCAAATACAATAAAATAATATAATATAATATAATCAGTCTTTGCATACCTGACAACACATCCTTTGCAGTCTCCCTGCCTGTCCCTGTAGTTCCACAGTCCAATTGGTTTTCCATCAAGGAAGGTTTCCCCCATGCAGCCCGTAAAAGTTGCTGTCCTCACAGCATCCGCTTTCTACAAGATAAACAAATGACATTGATGATAAAATTTCAAATCACACCAATGATTTATAGTTACCTTGACCGTGCCGAGTATTCCGCCCACAAACAGGTATGCGTTCTGGTCCACGTCCAGGATGGTGTAAGTTACGGGTGAGTTTGCACTGTTTGGGCTCGGCACAAGGCCGGCCCTCGGACCTTCCAGAGGGTACACTGATATGGTACCGTTCAATCCGTTACTGCAGACGGACAGAAATTAGGAGATCATTATATTTATTAGTAGGCATTTCTTGGAGGACATTTCCGCGTGTTCTGTCATATGAAATCAGCCGTCATGAACTAGAAGAGTAAAAAGATGGAGGAGGGAAAGTGATTGTGGCGACATGGCGGGACCTCGGAGATGTACAGTGAAATTGATCTGCCACCTTGAATTTGTTTTTGGTCATGTCCAACAATTGGGAAATGGAACGTTAAACCCCCGTGCACAACTTTACTGAAAAAATGGACGAGCCAGCGGCTGGCAAAGCTGCAAAGGTTTGATTTCCCGAGTGAAACAACGTAATTCCGTTAAAGAAATGATGTCCTCTGGTTGTTAAGGTTTTATTTATGCTTTTATTTTTGGTTGTTGTCAGGATTTTGTGCTGAACATGAAAAACAATATTGGAATATAAACTCAATTGAAGTTTTTTTAAAAATATATTTGCCACTTTGTTTCTTTTTTCTACTTTGAGTGTTTCTTATTTGTCTTTCTGAACGACTGATCTTTTTTTCTCTTATCTAAAAATTCAACTTAACGATTGCATGTCTGTATAGATGTGACAAAAAAGCGTAAAATGAGAATTAATTGGGTGATGTTTGCTGTGATGTCTTCTGCATCGCTACACCGAATACGTACGAAGCGTACATAAATAGTTCGGCATGCCACTTTTGGGGGGAAAAATAACGAGCTTGTTTGGACTGATGTAAAATCACAACTCTTACCGAGAAGCTTCTATTCTGTGCCAGTTCCCGTCATGGATGGTGAGATGTGGGTATTCTACTCGTCCCACACCAGAACCAACGTCCCAAAGGAAATACACTTTGCCCTTTCGCATCTCCAGAGCCAAGAAATCAACCTGAAAATATTAAACAGGTCATTACTTTTCGGATGAAATCGAATTGTAACACGAGTGTAAACTTTCAGTGAAGTCGCAAGAATTTTAACATCACTGCCTCTTTAAGCCGATTTGTATTTTGATTAATTTTGTGGTGATTATGGATGAGCTGGAGGAAAAAAAAAATGAATAAGAGGCTTTGGAGCATATGCTCTCATTTAGATGCTGCTGAAGAATAACGCTCACTCTTGGCATTATTATTCACATAGAATTATGCACACTTAGAGATTATTAGGGAGTCAAATTTGAAGACACATTCACACACGCCTTCTTATCTTTGTTCTCACCCTCGCCCCTTCAAGGAACCACCGTTATGCATTAGCATCGTTGCTTTTTAGCCAGCTTTATACACTAATAGTGAAATGTTAGAAGTTCGTGTGAACACGTGCTGGCTGCTCATTCATGCGGAAGGTTTTAGTGTTAAATAATTTTAGTCACACACACACGCTGCTTGTAGCACTCAAATGCAGCAACGCTCTGATTTCTTCGGGGAAATCAACCTAAACGCAAAGAGCAACCAAAAGCTGTTAATTGTCAACACACACAAACATGCATATATGTTTATAAATGCATTTGGGCATATTTGGTGTCGTTGGCTTTAGGATTACTGTATTTTCCGCACTGTAAGGCGCACCGGATTATAAGGCGCACCTTCAATGAATGGCCCATTTTAAAACTTTGTCCATATATAAGATATATACATTTGGGCCGGACTTTGGACAGGCCTGCTGTAGTGGCTCCATATATAAGGCGCACCTGATTATAAGGCGCACTTTTGAGAAAATTGGAGGTTTTTAGGTGCGCCTTATAGTGCAGAAAATACGGTACTTTGACTGAGAGTTGTTTTTTTTTTCTACTCACATATTTGGCAGAACCAAGGTAGAATAGCAGATTATCAGGCGTGGTGGTTTTGACGTGAAGAATGATGGTGTTGTATCTGCCCTTCCTGATGTCAGGGCAGTAACTCCTCAGACAGTTGCCACCTGACGACACCGACACTTTGATCTAAAAAAGAGAAAGTCAAATTTGTACAGATCCCACGTGCGGTTTGACAAAACGTTCTCGAGTTTTGCTTACCGAGTTGGCTTGTTTCCTGGCTTGGTTAATCAGTTCCTTGATTTGTGAGATGTTTCGCCTCAAGTTGTCCTCTAGCTTTTTGATAGGCTTCAATTTCTCCAACAGCCTATCAGCTTCAACCTCTAAATCCTTCACTTTCGCTCCGGCCGCGTGGACTGATTGAAGAGACAACGGGGTACGGAATCAGCCACGTCATGGCATACAGAACTTTACTGCTGAGGAGAGGCGGCGCGTGACCAAGAGAGGGCAAATACTGAAAGCGGCTGAATCACTCAGTCATTGATTTAACACAGAGAAGGAAGACAAGATAAATAAAGAGCAAGGGAGAGGTGGAGGGAGAAAAAGAAAGAGCCAATCAATTAGTGCAGCTCAGCTCAGCATTCCAAGAGAAGCTTGTCTATACTATTTATTTGGAATAGACACTAGAGAAAGGCAAACGGAATCGAGTTCCATGCTTTGCGGTCGAGCTCATGCTGGAGCGGAGCTGAGGCATTATTATTATTTATTATTAGGAGCAGCTACTTTGATTTGATAGAGAAAAAAAAGAATGTATGGCGCTCCAATACCTTTTGTTCAAATAAAATAAATGCAAATTGCGACAATTATTGAAGTGAGATGTTGGAAGTGAGGCCAGTTGGATTATTGAATGCAACGTGGTATTGGGGCACCATTGAGATTTTTATATTGAGGTAAAATAGATATACATACTTATGGCTGTGGGAGTAAAGGACAAACACAGAGAAAAATATTTTAGTCAAATTATTATGGTCAGAATTTACCAGAAGGAGTCCATCATAGATTTCAAAATATTATACAGCATTGTTAATGCAATATGCAAATTTTTTTGGGCTTGATATAACCTTGGCAAAATATAAGCAATGATGTCAAAAAATATGAAAAGGGAAACAAAATAGATAGCTGAGATTTTTTTCTGGAATTATTCAATCCAAGATAGAGAAAACAATTAACGACGGTACAAGATACTTACTATTTTTATCCGGGTCCTGGATCATCTGATTGGCGGCGCTGACCGTATAGGCCAATTGGCTGAAGTTCTTCTGAATGCCGTCGACCTGAAAGTTCAAGGCCGCCAGGCGCTCCAGGACGTCGATGGCCGTAGCGTTGGCCTCAGCGGCCACAGCCTTTGTCGCCGCCAACTTGGCCGTGGTGTCTGCCGGATGACAATGTTTACAAATACGCTGATCCATCCTATTGAACGGGCGACCTATGAACTTGTGTCAAGTCTAGTTTAGAAAAGCCACAGAGCTTCATTCATGCGCTTATTGATTTTACTGTCAGGCAGCGTATTTGTGGAGTCATACCGTTGGGCATTGTCTTGAGTGTTGTCATGGTTCCATTGATAGCGATGAGCAGGTCTTTGGTTTGGTCTTTTGCCGACTTGACTCTGCCCTTCAATCCGGACACGGTCGCGGCATTGTCTGTGGGACAATCATATTTGGTATTCTTTATAAATATATATTATTTATCTATATTATATATTTTTTTATTTTATTTTTTCCATATACACACACACATATATACTCACAGAGAGAGAGAGAGACAGAATTCTATATTTCTGCTCAATACTAAGTATATGCACATATGCACACAATACCTTTGACATCATTATGAAGTTGCTTAGCCTGGTTGAGCAGCTTGAGACTCTTCTGAAGGGCACCTTGAGCTTCCTCCTTCACTGGGATCTCCGGACCTAAAGCCTGCGCAGACACACACATGCACACACAAAATCAGTGACAAAGAACACTTCGGGATTTGGAAGCCACTCGTGAATTAAATAGCTTTAAGATGGCATCCAAAGGTGAAGTCATCTGCATATCACCTTTCTGCTGTCAGATTGACCACTTTGCATTGCTAAATGGATTCCCATAAAGTGGAGGAAGGACTGCTTTCTACATATTTGCCCTCTAATATTTCAGCTTTTTTTAAAAAAAAAAAACAATAAATACTAATTTGGCATGGAAAATGGACACCGAAGAGAAAAAGACAAATTTAGAGTTTGTGTGGTTCTTACCATTGTCAGTGCTTCTGATGCAGTCTGTTTGGCCGCCTTTGCCTCTTTCTCTGCTTCGTCGATGTTGGCTTTAATATTTGTGTATGCTTTAAAGGCAGCTGTTGCATTGAAGGAGAGATTCTTCGCTTCGGCCAAGATTCTGTGAGAAGAACAGGAAAGAGTCTTTTTTTTTTTTTTTTTTACAATTTTGCATCGCGACTTACCCATCTAAAATTGCAGCCGATTCATTAAGCTGTTGCGCGTGATCCTCGGCAGCGCGTACACGATGAGCCAGACCGCCGCCGCTCAAACCGTCCGTCAGGTCTCGGACTTTGTCATCCAGCTGGTCGTGAAGAGGACCGAGATCTCTTCTCATCTCCTCTGCATCCTACAAACGTGGCACCAGAGTTAGACCGGATATGTTTTACACTTGTGACAATTTTAACGTGCCTCTAACTCTTTATTGATGTTGTCTGAAAGTTGGTTGGCGTCATCCAGAAGGTTTTCTGCTTCCCCAATGACCTTCTGTGCTTCTTGTTTCACCCCGAGGACCGCAGCATGCCTCCCCTGCAAAATAAAAAAACAAAAACCAGCCAGGGAATTATAATCATAGCAAAACTCAAATAATTATTCAATAGTGTACCTCCAAGAAGGTGAGATTGGCTTGGTTTTGTCCAGCCAGCAAACCAGTCTGCCTGGTTTTCTCACGGGCAGAGTGAAGGAGCTCTTGGGCCTCCTGAAGTTTGCCCTCATGGTCTGACATCTTGCCATTAATCTAGAAAGGTAAATAAAAATACAACAATGTAGTTCAAGATTGTTGAATCGCAAGGTTTATAAATTGTTAGTTGAAGTACCTCGGCTTTTAGGTCTTCTGTGGCTTGATGAGGAATGCCGAACATCCTTTTTACTTTTTGGAACAACTCTTCTGCTAGGCTGGAAGGAGAGAGAGGGCATCAGCATTAGTTTTGGGGGAAAAAAAAATGCATGATGTATCTACTTGCAATTGGCACAATTTTTCCATTTTTGTTTTGAAAACCAAACTTCTAACCTTTGAAAAGAAGTTTTCAAAACATTTTGTACGTTTTACCATCGAGGCGCTGAACTAGCATTAACTGAGACAAGAAGAATCTCCCTCTCCCTAGTTGATGCCACTCGAAGGATTTTGAACATTTCTTTTGGCGGATACATGCAAGGTTTTGTTGGACTTGGTATAACATTAATGAAGTCTATGGGGGGGAACAGCAAGATGAAAAACAAGAGTAAAAATAAAGACGATCACAGTGACTATTTACGACATTTGATTTTATGATGTCCATGCAAAACATTTAGCTGAGTTTTCAGGCATTGAAATGTGTGTTTTGGTTGAACTCTGAGCAGGGTTCAGTCTCAAAGACAAGAGCGTGGCAAGGGCGATTTATCTTTCGCCTTATTTTCCACCCACACCCGATACTGTGTCCATCTTTTAGTTTCTCCTCCGTTCACCCCTATCCTCGTATCTCTGCATCGTTATGTCTGCGTCTCCCCCTGGAGCCATAGTTTTAATTAACTTATCGACCTCGTCAACATTTAATGCGCTAAAGAGATAAAGTGAGAGAGGCGGACGGGTTCGGAGGGAGAGAGTAGATTACTGATCGAAAACGCCAGAAAGACTTCATCAGCACAAAGTTGGGGCTTCTTCGGAATGTGTAAGCTGTTCGAATGTGTTCGCTTTGATAACGTGCCTTCCTTTTCGTTTATTTCATTGATTTCTATACGGATTGTAAATGAACGTAAGGATTCAGAAAGATAATGCAAGAGAGGGCTGCGCCGTTGTGGGTGTGGACAATCTGTTACGTATGTGTACAGTGTGCACGTGTTTTCATACTCCAGCTCTTCGTCAGCAATGAGCCATTTCCCTCCCAGCTGTCGTTTTCTCATCTCAACCAGCATGGCTTGAATCTCCTCCTTCATCTCCTTCAAACTTTTTTCCGGCGTTCCGTCTTTGCGCGCCAGCATTCGGTTCAACTCGTCAGCTTTGGATTGGAGGTCTGGACACAGAGTGAAATATTGCTACAAGTACAGTTTTTTTTTTATCTACAATAGGGGACAAAAGAGGATAATTTGATGCCGGCACAAGAAAAAGCACAATCGCATCATGTGATCAAAACTCATTAAATCACGCACGAATAATTTCGGCATCAGTCGAAGCTTCGGCAGATGCCGTATTTACATTTCTCTTGCGGAATGAAAGTCTATGAAATCCAAACCTAATCTGTGATAAACTGTGGTAAATCCACTAAATGAGGATTGATTGAAACCGTAAAAAATTTTTTTTTTGCCATATGATCGGGGGAAAAAAATGACTCGTATCCATTACATGATGCATGTCGATCTGATCAAAGTTATTTTTTTCGAGTGGGCGCGAATGGTCACAGCTATGCGGCCTTTCTTCTTTTCCGAAATGTAAACATGACGTGATTACAGAAGCAAAGCCATCACGCTAATGAACAGCTGTAGTGTATGCGTGTGTCCCGCTGAGACTGTCAGGTCACAAGCGTATAATTACACGCTGGGATTTAAAAGCCAATTAAACACTTAAAACGTGAATGGAATCATATTACGGTATCCAGTAAACACACATACACAGTACAGTATTTCTTTGCCTCATTATCTATAAGTGTGTGTGTGTAGGTTGTATTATTTGTGTACTTTTGCATCAGTGTTTATGCATATTACTTTAAAGTCTGCGTGTGTTTGATAGCCACTAATTATGTCCCTAATTGCTACTCTCAATCATCCGCCGAGAACCCAACGCACACTTCACACCCAGCCATAATCACGCAGCGATCAGGCAGAAGGCCAGAGAGCTTTGCAGCAGAGGTAACGAGGAGTGGAAAGTTTCATCACTTCCTTTGCACCCCACACAACATAACCATTTTTATAATCGCAGTTATGTGAGCAGCAATCAGGTTTTACAGCGTGTTATCTGTAAAAGTATCGGCGAGAAGGGTGTTGTAGAGAGAGAGCGGAAAAAAAAGGTTGGAATGTGCAAGTCAGAAAGTTAGCTCTTACGATTTTCTGGAGTGTGTGGAATGATTTCATTACCGCATTTTCCGGACTATAAGGCGCACCTTCAATGAATGGCCCATTTTAAAACTTTGTCCTTATATAAGGCGCACCGGACTATAAGGCGCACTGTCGGCTTTTGAGAAAATTTTAGGTTTTTAGGTGCGCCTTATAGTCCGGAAAATACGGTAATTAATGGAAGTAAGTTAGTGCGCTACCTTGAGTTCCCAGCAAGGTTTCCCTGATGAACTTCTCCAGGACCTCGGCTCGCTTTAGAATTCTGTCGGCATCATCTTCCACTTGTTCTCCATCGGCAGATACCTTAGTTGCCTACACACACATTCACCCCCACACACACAAAAGCATGTTAAATAAATGAACACGTTGTTGACTTCCCATGTCAAATGAACAATGATGCGAGAATCATCAATATTTTAGTATGTGTATTTTTTTTTTTTTGTACCCTGACCTTTTTTGATTACTGTCTACATTCACACTGTCATACACCACATGAATTATGCACGACAAAACACAACCTCATCCACTGGGATCCATACACAATCAGAAAAAAAAAATTCTGGAATACAAGAAATGAATCACAGATGAGTATGTAATTATTGATAGTCAACAGGAACCATGGTAGGGACACTACTGACAGGGAAGGACTCGGAAAGCAACAAAATCGTGCGTACCCTGCTGTGTAACTGGTCCATCTCTACTACCAGCGATCCCAAATTGGAGTCAGCCAGCTGTAGTAATCTCTCTGGAGCTTTCTGAGGTGATAGCATGTGCTGCCGAAGGGACAGAAATAATTGATTACCGTATTTTCCTTATAGTCCGTTGCACCTTATAGTCAGGGAAATTCGGTAACTAATATTTTTTTAATTAGGGATGTGAAGTATACAAGGGTCAAACGGCACCTTGAGTTCTTCGGTCATGTTTTCAAAGCGGTACAGGATCTTGTAAGGAGGTGGGAGGGGCGTGGTCAGCGTGATGTCAGTGATGATGCGATACAGCCGGTCCATGTCGGTGATCAGCACGCCTGTGCACTCGTCGTCGCACGCTGTGCACACACACTTGAAGTTAGTTTTTAGTTTTTGCTTCCTACTGCTGAATTAATTTTAATGTGCCAACATAGCTTCCCTACACTTGTGTGGGATTTGTTTTGTTTTTATAGCAGATAGTGTCGTAACCTTTAGGGACCTTCCATGAGAGTATCAATTGAACACCTCAGCGTGCGTGAGCACACAGCGCAGGGAGCTAAGCGCACCTGTTATGAGCGCACACTGCAAGGCTGAGAATGCACATAAATTGCACATCAGGGGACTCATTCAGACACACCATGTTTTTTCTTTCCTTTCTACAGCCAGCGGCTGATTTATTGCAGAAATTAAAGTTTCTGACGGGGGTGGGGGATCTAAGATAAATTAAAAGCAAAACACTTTCTACTCTATCAATCTACGACAGAAGCAGAGTGTGCAGAAATGTGCAGAGACAAAAAAAAATCATATCAAAAAACTCAAACTGATCAACATGACGACCAATCACTTATTTGAAAAGATGACTGGAAATTCCACTTTTGCATACTCCGCACAAAATATCTTCTTTTGAGTATCCCATTAAATCACCACATGCAATATTACAGGAAATTAATCACTATAACAAATAGGTAAAAATACTAAAAAAAAAAATTCCCCTTGTAATAATTGCAGGTTTGTGTTAAATGTTTACTAAAGACACACTGCTCACTGCAAAACACACGTGACATGCAGGTGCAGGCTGCAAATGGGAAATCCATTACCTTAATGTGAGCTGTGTATTGCGGACGGCAGATGCCAATATTGTCATTTATATGTTCCGCAACTCAACCTGCATTCAAATCCAATGTGGTAGGCCTATGGACATCTTTTAATTAGGAAAATTAAATATTTGTTTTATAGTAGTATAAAATGAATCCGTCCTGAAGCTATGGTCTAGGGTAGACCTCATTTGAAACACATCACATTAAATGCAAATTAAAGGGAGATGCTAAAAGTATCACTGGAGGTGATTTCCTTTTAGTTTGGTCTGGAGTTTTGTTGGTTTCACCTTAAAAGTTCCATTGTAGTGAAGAAAATAAAAAATAAATAAGAACCTCCCTTCGGTTTCAATCAAACCTTGTTGAAAATAGGTGAACTGATATCTGATTGCCCATCAGGACTTCATATCATAGTCTTCGGGGGAGGCGGGGCATCTGGTTTGGTGTCGGGGTGCGCCAGCACAATTGCACAGCTAATGCATGAACACACGCGCCGACCTGAACGCAATCACCTCCGCCACCAGCTAGCAGCAATTTCTTATCAGCATCTGTGTTGCAAACTTTTTTCTATACTCTACCCCGTACACACACATCAAGACATGCTAATGGAACTAAATTGGCCTCACTATTATGATCATATTAACTTTAAATTAGCTCTAAATGACATTGAAATTATTGCCTAAACGAGTGGAATTTCAATTCGGATGCAGAGCCCTCTGTCTCCCGGGGCAACCGGGAAAAAGCTGCTCACTTGCACTTGCTCGGTAAAATAAAACATAAATGGCAATATCAGGTGAATACGGCCGGGTTCTCGGCGCCTACAGAGAAACGATTGGAGGAGGGAAAAAAAAAGGAGCTGAGGAAGGACGCCCGCGGGCACAACACACCAAAGTGTTGCAATTTGCAATTTTGTGTTGTTGGAAAGCGGCCAAGACAACTGTATCATTTTAGTTTAGGCTAGCTAGCACAAAATAATAATACAAATTCATAATCACAAAAGTGTCAAATGTGTGTTAGTCCTTACAGATGATCCCAGATGGTCCACAAACATGCCTTTCCATGCACTGGTCACAAGACCTCCCAGAAGACCCGAACGTGCACCGGCATTGGCCTGTGACGGGGTCACATGGTTCGGGCAAGGCCCCCCACGGAGAACACTTACACTCCTCGCATCGACCACCAGGTATCTGAGGGTTACCATAGTAACCGCTGGAACACCTGGGTGGTAAAAGAATAAGCAGCCATTAACCGAGCAAATTGAGGTTGGATTTTCAATTTAAATCCAAATAAAAAAAACAGAAGCAAAAACTTAATTGGACATAAAAGATCTGACCTTTCGCAGTGTTTTCCCTCATATCCTTCTGGACAAGCTGTGCAACGGTAGTCATCATAGCCTTCGGTGACGCAGAATGGGCTAAAACTGGACATGCATAAAGAGTTGAACACATATCAACATTTATACCTCAATAAACAAGCTTTTCTGATCAGTTTCCATAGCAAGTCACTAAAAAAATTACCGTATTTTCCGGACTATAAGGCGCACCTAAAAACCTAAAATTTTCTCAAAAGCCGACGATGCGCCTTATAGTCCGGTGCGCCTTATATATGGACCAAATTCCTAAATTATTTTGTGATGATAAAGTAATTTGTAGCGTTTGAAGTTGAAATAAAAAAGATAAAATGGAGAATGATTTGATTTTGGATTAAAAATCTGACATGATGCATTAATGGTGCGCCTTATATAAGGACAAAGTTTTAAAATGGGCCATTCATTGAAGTCCGGTGCGCCTTATAGTCCGGAAAATACGGTAAATAAGTGCAGAATAATACATACTTGTTCCCGGTAGTAGTAAGTGGGCAGGCGCAAGGTTTGCAGTCATCACGGGATCCTCGGACCACGCCGTAGAACCCGGGAGCACAGCGTTCACAGTGATCCCCCTCCGTGTTGTCTTGGCAGTTCTTGTGTCATGTAAATATGTCACAATGGACACACAGTGAGCGGTTGAACTGCATTGCGTCATGCATAGACGTGTTCCTAATATTTGGGTTCTCAGATTTCAGAGCCCATGCAGGGTCATGACTTGTTGCGCTTTTTTTTTTGTTGTTCATTAAAATGAGACCTTCAATCAGCTGCAACAGGAAGTTGCATTTCCATTAACTTCCTGTGTTCCTTGTTACTGCTAATTACCACAGAAACAAACTCGTTTAGCGTTTTCAATTTGGCTCGCTCGGTTAGAAAATTCTAATGACGCTGTTATGGAAGGCGCAATGAAAATGGGCCGAGGAGAAGAGAAATGGCTGTGAGGCAGAACGGAGGTGGAAATAAAATAAGACTGAAAAGGAATGTAAAAACAAAACAAAAGAAGTTCCATGCTAGGTCCAAAAATGTTAAACTTGAGGAATTGAGTTTTCTTTTTTTTTACATTCAAGACCTTTGCCAGTTTTCTGCCATGTGGACTGTAAAATTCAAAATCTCCTCTCTTGAAGTAACTTCAAGAGCGACAGAATGAAATATGAATAAACCAACACCTGTTAATTACACCGAGGCTAATTAAACTTCTTTTCTTAGCCTCACCTTAATCTCTTTTCCAGAAGCTACCTGGCATATGGTTGCCTCACCCCAAAGTATCTGCCCCCCATCCCATAGGCACACAAGCTACCTGGCATACGGATGTGTCAGGGTCACAGGTGGTGGAGTGGCCGCTGCACTGGCACTGAACGCAGCTGCCCATCCCCACAGCAGTGGGGACCCTGGAGGCCGGAGCAGATGTGTGCGAGCCGCTGCGAAGGCGGTAGAAACCTGCAGCACACTCCTGCGTAGAAACAGACAGAAGGCCATAAAAAACAGAGAGACCCCAAATAAGTGAAGATTCAACAAAGCAGGCGAGGTCCCGTATTTTCCACACTATAAGGCGCACCTAAAAACCTCCAATTTTCTCAAAAGCCGACAATGCGCCTTATAATCAGGTGCGCCTTATATATGGACCAATATTGAGCCACTACAGCAGGCGTGTCCAAAGTCTTATATATGGACAAAGTTTTAAAATGGGCCATTCATTGATCCGGTGCGCCTTATAGTGCGGAAAATACGGTACATACAAGGACCTTGTCGAGCATCAGATCTTTTCCTTTATTCCCACGGTCATAATCAAATGATAATGGAAGTCGCACAGAGCGAAGAAAACGCTACTCACGGGCTCGTAATTATCCTAAATTGCAATTTCTCAAGGCGACTGTTGACCTCGGCTTTCACACATAAAGCCAATTAAGGGTTATTCCCCTCGGTGACTTTTGAACACACAATAGCACACGCACAAGCGTGCGCGCGGATATGCAAGGTAACTCGCCATCCATGTGTGTTCAGCAATAATTAATGAAGTCCTTTTAAAGAGCCATCTGCTTCCTCCGCTTGCGCTAAATGCCCATTTTCAAAATACTTTAATAACGGCAGTGGCTACAAACCATCTGTTGGCAAAGTTTGAAGTCGAGCTACACTTTATTATTCGCCTTCAGGTTTGTCAGAAAGTCAAAACGCATAGTCCGTTGAATTTTTGGGTAACCAAGTTTTAAAACATTTCCAAAGTACAAATTGAGGACCATCACCTAGTGGAACTGCGGTTTGTGCGTCTCAATAGAAAATCCTCACTCAACTAAAAATTGGCTTAGCCCTCGGTGGCTTAAGAAGAGAAGCCGGACTCAGTTGAATTGGTTTGACAAAGATCACAATTGAACGGAGGGGACTAATCCCAGCGAGGCAAAGCAAAACACAAGCAGCAATTTAAAGCGCCGACATTCAACTCCAAAGTTCATTTTTGCTCAAAAAGTTGAAAAGAGACCAGAATATTATTTTTTGGTTTTGTTTGTGGCTAGTCGCTTGCAGACGCACCTCACAGGACAATCCGGAATACCCAAGCGGGCATTCGCATTTTTCGATTTGGTAGGCTTTTTCACTCTCCCGGGTTGGTGTGCCCGCTTCCGCCACAGTGAGACTTATTTCTGAAATACTTTGATGCACACAAAATAATATTTAGTCCAGATATGACAATTTGTTCCATTTTCTATTTGCGTTTTACCGGCTGTGTCTCATCTGGTTGCCATGTGATGCCTTAATGAGGACGTAGTCCACATAGTACAAAACGTCCATGAAATCATGACGTGACATGAGTTGTCCATCTGCATGCCTCCACTCAAACTGTAAACAGAAACAAAACATATATGAAACATTTTTTTGGAGATCCTGAAAGACGTAACGTACCTCTGTCATGTCAATCTCGTGCCGTGTGAGCTGACCCATCTGGAGTCCAGTGACGTGACGTGTCATCACAATGTTGTGGTTAGCTCCGCCCTTAATGATGACCTGCGGCTCGTATGAGGAAGGCCCAGTTTCATCTCTGGCCTCGTAGTAGACAGCGTACTTCAACTTCCCGCCATATGCTGTGATCTAATGTTGGGGATGGTTCAATATCAACATACAATTAAAAAAAGAATAATTCTACGTTTCCTACCATGGAACCTCGGAACTGTTGTGGTAGTTTCCAGTAGTAAGGCTCCGAAAGAACCGTGGTGACCAGCTCAGAGTTTGCGAGGATCTCCGGGTGTTGGAAGCTTACGCCTGTATGCGTCTCAACAATACTGCTTTTGTCCACCAGGGGGAGCACAGTCTGCTCTGGCCTCAGCGTTAGCTGCAATGGAAAACGTAAAAAATATTAGCCTGCTATGGTGCATTGGAAAAATATTGAAGGCGTTATGAAGTTTATTCACGTTTTGTTCATCGGTAGAATTTATGCTTACTTTACAATTTGTCGTGTTGAAATTAGCCTGGAATTTAAATAATCCACAGTTTGCAAGTGTTGTTACCGTTGGACTCCTTCATGGATCGCGTGTGAATAATATTTGAGTTACTACCCACAGCCTGGAGTAGTTTTCATCGTCTCTGTCTCCCATTTTATTTTTCATTTCAGTAACGCGAATGATATCAGTGGTTTATTATTGACTCTGGGATAAGGTTGAGCGGAGTGGTTTTAAAAGAAGATTCATCTGATGGTGCTCAGCAGGTTTTGTATCCCTGAGGTCCTAAAGTGTAGATACGAGGCTCTCAAGAAGAGTGTTATTTGTTTGGAAAGACAGGATGTGAACTATATTAAGCTTACCTGTGACTTAACAAGAGAGATGGTCACACACGCGAAACCTTATTTCAATTGCCATGACAACCCAACATGTATCCAATTTGAAAAATGAAAATATATGAACCGACTGGTTTCTACTTATAAACAAACAAAGATAAATAATGTCAACATTTAGGATAACTCACCCACATCCTAATGAGACCTTGCGACTCGATGCAGGAGTGTGTCAAACCGTAACAGTAACATTTGCTGCAGCCGAACGGATTTTGCAGGGACAATCCAAAAGTGTTGGGCTTGCAACGGTCACAGTGGTCGCCCATCACGTTTTCCTTAAAAAAAAAAAACAGATCAAAGATTGATTGTCATTTATGTGTATTATGTTTTTGGGAAAGAATTCATAATGAGAATCACATGTAGACCTTGCAGCTGCACTTCCCGGTTCGATCCGCACAAGCGCAAATCCCTTGCTCAAGGTCACATGTCTCTTTTTCCGATCCGGAGATGTTACACTCGCACGTGGTGCACTGTTAGGAAAATACACACTTTATTTCCATTAATAATAATAATAATAAAGGCGGCACGGTGGAGACAAGCAGTACAGAAAATGACATTAATAATTCTAATAATACTAAAACTAAAAATAAATTAAAAATATATAACAAATAAAAGACATTCATAATACTAATAAAAATGAAAATAATAGGGTCACTCGGTGGTGCATTGGTTAGCACGTCTGCCTCATAGTTAGGAGGGTGCGGGTTCGATTCCACCTCCTGCCCTCCCTGTGTGGAGTTTGCATGTTCTCCCCGTGCCTCCGGGCACCCCAGTTTCTTCCCACATCCCAAAAACATGATTGTTAGGGCGATTGAGCACTCCAAATAGGCCCTAGGTGTGAGTGCAAATGCCGATGGTTGTGTGCTCTGTGATTGGCTGGCCACGCCCGTGACCCCCGTGGGGACAAGGGGTATAGAAAATGGATGGATATTAAACACTAACTCCAGATAATTCAAGAAACTGATAGTTCATATTATTTACCTGAGGAAAGTCTCTGTAGCCTAGCTGACATTCGTTGCATTTCTCTCCTCTGAAGGAGTCATGGCAAAGGCAGCAGCCTGTGTTGATGTTGCATTGCTGGCTCACTGAGCCCACCACACTACAGCCACATTCCTGCACACACATGCAGGAATAAAAAGTCAAAGTAACAGTCTAATTTTGGAATTGTTCAGCCTGACTTGCAACTCCTTCCCAGCTGGCTTCTTTGTTCCCAAACTGTGCATGATAAATGACATTGAGCATTTGGTGGTCATGCTACCTTGCATCCCGTCATGATATCGTGGCCCCAGTGGTTTGGGGCGCAGCGGTCGCACCTCTCGCCAAGTGTGTTTGGAGGACAGATACACTGGCCCGTGTTGGCGTCACAGTTATTGCCCACATGGCTGCAGAGACATGCTGTGACAGAGCAGAGCAGAAATATTCAAATTATAATGCATCATTTTTTGGAGTAATGTGTATTTCCAATGTATCCAATGTTGTTGTTTTTTTCAATTATCGTATTTTCCGCACTATAAGGCGCACCTAAAAACCTCCAATTTTCTCAAAAGCCGCCTTATAATCCGGTGCGCCTTATATATGGACCAATATGGATTCGTGGATGAGGACTAACTTATTAAAGTAAAGTGTTTATTTTGTTTGTTGTGTGATATTAACGTTTGAGCAACGTTGAGTTATTTATTCTATGCACTTTATAATCCGCTTTATATATATGGACAAAGTTTTAAAATGGACCATTCATTGAAGGTGCGCCTTATAATCCAGTGCGCCTTATAGTGCGGAAAATACGGTACATGCACCTGGTTCACGAGTACCAACCGTCACATTTCTAGTAAGATATTTAACTCCCGACTTGTCTCACAGTAAATTAGCCGTGACGTAAAATAAACACAAACATCTTCTTCATCAAAGCAAATAAATCCAAAGCTTCTCATTTGTGATGACGCTGTGTGACTAAGCTGGCTGTGTTTGGTGCTGCTTGTTCTTGGCTCTCGATTGTGCTTGGCATCCTTGACATCTTGCATAAGGAGATATGAAGCGCTATTCATAGTCGCCACTCTTAATCCTCATTTTAGTCCAGTGTAAATAGAGTTTAGCACATCTGCTCCCTGCGGTGTTGAATATTTGGAGGGTATGATCCATACATCTGAGCATCTCAAATTATTTTCTCTTACCCTTAAGACAAACAAAATATTTCCCGTCAATCTAGCTCATGCTTACGTGTACACCCCCCCTCCTGGAAGTTGAAGAATCCTCGTGAGCAGCGGTCACATTTCGGTCCGGTGACACCCGGCTGGCATCGACACTGACCGTTTTCGTCGCAGTCAAACGATTTGGAGCCAAAGGAGTTACAGTGACACGGCACGCACTGTCCACCTGTGGCCAGGCCGTACGTTTGAGCCTGGAGATAAAAACGGGCAAGGTGAGAAGAGAGGGCGAGACCTCCGAAGGATTTAATGTGTAGGAAAATTCACTGCACGCTGGATTGTCTACAGCTCTGTGTACGCTGTATATAAATAACATTACACATAAAAACAAGGCCCTATTACACAGGTGTCAAACTCAAGGCCCGGGGGCCAGATCTGGCCCGCCACATCATTTTATATGGCCCGCGAAGATAAATCGTGCATCAATTTTGTGTGTCCTTACTAGAATTTACAAATTGTCTTCACTTTTAATATCTTTTTTTCAAATATTTGACCAGTTTTTACTCGTCTAATTTGAAAACGTGTTATTTGTCGGTTTGTTTTGTAGCTTTTACTGTATGTAATATGAGGTGCTCATAAATTTCATAATTGCCCTCCGAAAGAAGCTCTGACTACAATGCGGCCGGCGAAAAAAAAGAGTTTGACACCCCTGCCTTATTAGGTCATCCAACTGGGTCAGGCCACAACCAAAGGAAATCGAGTCACTCAAATGAACACGTCAAAAGCACACAACAGGATTTGGACATTTTGCAACCTCAACTCAAAGATCTTTAGTAAGAGTGTCAGTTTCTTATAAATAAATACTAAGGTCACCCATGTTAATCAAAACTGCAAATCTCTATTCACTCAACCATGCCACCGTCACTCCCGTGCAGTTTTACCGCTGCACTGGGCCAGTAGGCCCCACGAGGGCAACCCCCTGAGCGAGCCGGGCCGCCCCATCTTCTCTGCACGGCCTCCACGGGGACGCGCTCCACTGGGCGTCGCGTCTCCCGTCTCTCGTAACCTTGGCGACGCTGGTCGCAACGCGTGCCCGCAAATCCCGGGCGACACAGACAGCGGCCCTCAAGGTCGCAGTGTTGAGAGACGGAGCCCAGGTGGGTGCAGCGGCAGGCCACGCACTCGTGACGCTCACCATCCCACCAGTAATTAGGCTGGACCAATTGTAACACAGATCATCAAAATAAAAAAAATAAAATAAATAATTAAAATAAATAAACCGCGACCCCCGTGGGGACTAAGCAGTACAGAAAATGGATGGATGAAAATAAATAAAATTAAAAAAAAATTAAAAGAGAGACAAGATCCAAATGTACTTCCTGTGATAATACAATAACAATAAAAAAAAATGTGAGAGACACTGTTAGCGTGCCAAAAGACTTACCAAGCAATCGTCACAATGGCGTCCAACCACATTTTCCCTGCACTGGCACCGCCCGCTCTCCTTATTGCAGACTTGTGAGATGGAACCATTAATATGGCAACGACACGCTGCAACAGGAAGAGAAGAGTCATATTTTGCATCAATTAGTTGGAATTTAAGAGTTCGCTTCACACTACTTTAATGCGCTTAAAGCCGTCTGCAGGATTAGCTGTTGACATCCACTTAATTACAGCGCCCCTCTTTCTAAATCAAGTCTTAAGGCTAGAAGTGTCTATTTTAGAAATATGACGAATCGAGTCTATATTAGAGGGACATTTATAAATATATGAAAGATTTCCAAGGCAGTAGTGAAAAGCAAATGTTTACTTTGGTCTTTGTAACGGAATCTGGAGGGGCAATTTAAAATTGCTTCTTTATTATAATAAGCAGGCACCATTAAGTTGCTTGAGGCAAATATTTTCTATTCAGGCTTAATATTATTTAGTTGAGGAACAAGATGCCATTCCGAATGACTTTTGACTTCATTCAATGTATTTTCAATAGAATATAAATCTTTTATGATTCTTATTTCAAAACAAAATCATCACGGCCATATTTCCTTTTGGAAAAAAAAGAGGTTAAATTCTAAAAGACGAAAGGAATGTGCTTATTTAAAAATGTTATCAACTTTAAGTTCATCCAAGAATTGTTGCGACTCCCTCCGTGCTGCTGTTTTGGTTAGCAACAGAGTCCAAATAAGCAATTCCCCCTTTTTAATATATGCCCAGTTTGCCCCATAACTTTATTTAAACTCGTGTGCATTTAAGTTGTACTGCAGAAACTTCACAAACACACACACCAATCAGAATCTTAGAAGCGCAATTAAAAGCCGGAGCATCACAATTTCCATCTGGCAAATGAGGTTGTCACACACACGACGAATAAACACTAACGAAAAAAAAAATCTAAAGAAAAAGTAGCTCGCCTCACATTGCCATACACGTACTCGCTCGTCTCTTGCTCGATGCAAAGCAGACAGACGGACGGACCTGAGTGTGGGCTGAGAAAGTGACGGGAAAAAAAAAAAAAAAAGGCTCCAGCAGATGTCCACACTCACACAGAGAAAGACACATCAATCAGAACACGACATTTGGGCTTTACACACAAATGCAACGAGGCAGACATTACATGCGTACACCTACACATCCAAACATGCAAATGATGACAAAAGTATACAACTGCACGTATAAAAAAAAGAAAAAAGAAAAAAGAAAAAACTTCACACACTCGCTCGCTCAGTCTCTCGCCCCTCTGGTTTCACCCTTTGGGGGGACCATCTGGACTCCATTCTGTCAGTCGCCACAAGCCTTGTTGTGGTCTGAAATGTGGGCTTTTTCTGCATTTTTTTCTTTTGTCATTTGATGAATAACATTAGGAACAAACCTAAATTGTGCGGTTTTGAAATGATCCCAAAGGATTTATTGATCTACATCAGGGGTCTCAAACTCATTTTTTCAGCGGGCCGCATTGTCGTCATAGCTTCTTTGTGATTGCTGTCAACCCAAATAAATGCATGAGCACCTCATATTATATACAGTAAAAGCTACAAAACAAACTGACAAATAACTCGTTTTCAAAAAACTAAAAACTGGTCAAATATTTAAAAAAAAGAAGATATTATTAAAAGTGAAGATAATTTGCAATTCTAGTAATGACACACAAATTTGATGCACAATTTTTCTTCGCGGGCCACATAAAATGATGTGGCGGGCCAGATCTGGCCCCCGGGCCTTGAGTTTGACACCTGTGATCTACTTCATTAAGTCAAAGTAAAATACCTTTTACGTATCCACTTTTTTCTACATTTCTACCTCACCTTTCCCGAAATGAAAAATAGTTGTTGTTATATTGTTATCGAATTGAATCCTCAGACACAACATTCCAGGCTCACTTTGAAATAAAACAAAAATAAAAAATGAATGAAACCATGCGTTAATGTCGACCGGAGGGATTTGAAATCTGACCTCAAAACAAACGAAAAAACTGTGGCATTTTTACAGTCTAATGGAACACAAATGGACATGCCCTCAACTCTGCGGCACCACTCAATAAAATTCATTAAGACTTGGAGTGATAAAGAGAGGCAGAAAGAGCGAAAGAGTTATTGTCTTTTAATAATTCCTGCTAGTCTTTTGTCATTTGCAAGGGATCAATAAGAAACCTCCATCTCCAAGACATGAGCAGCCAATCAGCATTGGAGTAGTGCCATAGATCAGGCCGATCAATCAATAACCATTTAGCCCGGGTGGAAGGAAAACGGCTACACAACAAAGAACTATCAAACATTCATTAATAGTCAAATAGGTTTTGTGCTTTACCCGCCCATCACTAGTAGGGGTGTGGGGGGGTCACATATCACTTATCAATAGGACAATTGACAAAAAGTTGGACAATTAACCAAACTTACGCTGACAGTTTTTCGCAATGACGGCATCGCCGAAGAAGCCATCATCACAAGTGTCGCAAGCCACGCCGCCGTAACCATGACGACAGTGCAGACACCGGCCTGTGATTGGATCACAGCTGCCGGGTGTAGACAAGTCCAGGTTACCGTTGCAATCGCAGGGTCGGCAGGAACCTCCCGGGATTGCGGGTTGTCCGAAATACCCGTTGGAGCATCTGGGAGGAAGCAAAACCAAGGAATAAAACAAAGCTAAATTGAGGGTGGGTGATATTGATAGAGGAGGAAAGGGGGGGGGGGGATGAGAGGAAGAAAAGAGGAGAAGAGTCTTCAGATTGGAGAGAGAATTGAGTTTAGAGAGGAGAGACTGGGAAAGAGTCAAGAGCAGACAGCCATTATTACCGCTGACCCTCAATAGAGCTGCTTTATTAGCTTTTGTGTGTTTGTGTGTGTGTGCATGTGTGTAACGGTAAGGTAAAAAATTAGGAGGAAAAATATTGAGACTTTTATTGATGACTGTGCCCTGTTTCATTCTATTCCCATCTTGATGAAGTTTCATTTTAAAAGAAGGTCTAGGGAAGTGACACTATTTATACTTGTGGGTTCCGAAAATGAAAAGGCAAGTTACGCATATGTCCCTGGATGAACGGAGACAATTGTGAATGTTTGGCATTTTAAAAATGTCTTTTTGGAAGCCACAACATTTATAAGAACAATGTCAGACATAGCAACACCACAATTGATGACCTTTTTATTTTCTCTCAACTTGTGCAATCAGGTGAGCCACCACCCAAAAAAAAAAATATTCTGACCTTTATGGTAAATTAAATCGTAATGGCCGGGAGAAAGTTAACAAGGACATTTTGCCGATTTATCAGTCAGTGGATTCACTTGATAAAGACCACAGAGGCTACATTTGTCAAGATTCCCGGTAAAAAAAAAAAAAAAAAAAAAGCTTTGTTTTGTACTTATTAAATATCCTATTTAGTTCCCGCTTCCTCTCAGTTTTTGTCTGCCATTTTTGTTGTTTCTGTCACGTTAAGTGTGTCAGCATTTTTTTCAACACTTAACACAGTTGACTACAACTAAATGGATCGCCCGCAATTTTGGTACCAGTCCAAATTCGTCACTGGTGTGTTCCGGACGAAGCCCATCTGCCATTAAAAGTCTGGAATGGCAGCCAGTCATTTTGCCTCACCCCTTTGGCTGATGGTGTTTATAAAAAGACTAAAAGGGCAGACTTAGAGATTCTGCTGTGGGTAGCAGAGTCAGGAACGCAGACTATGCAGGGGTGGGGGGGGGGGGGCAACATAGCAGCTGCAACTTATTGTATTTATACTCTGTTTCTACATTTTGAATACTACTACAATATTTCACCTTTTGCCCAATCCATCATGCCTAAAGGGGTTCGTCTGTATTTACTCCATGTGTCATCCAACATGCAGACTAATAGCCACAGTTAGGCAGACTTTTAATAGTACTACCGTAATGGCCCGAATGTAAGACGACCCTTATTTTAAGACGACCCCCCTCTTTTTCAAGACTATTGATTTGCCTCATTCAAATCATACAAAAACTGTCTCCATTTTCTGTTATCTCTTCTCTTGTTTTCTTCTAATTTCTTTCTTACCGCTATTTTTTATTTTTCTTGTTCGTGCTACCACTATTTTTATTTGTATTCTTCGTGACCTGGGGAGTTAAGTTCAGCATTCGCTTTAAAGATATCTAGCAATGTGAATGGACCCCGAATGTAAGACGACCCCCACTTTTTCAGTCTTGTTTCAATGCAAAATAACACCGTCTTATATTCGGGCCAATACGGTAATTTTATTTTTTCTTTAAGTGCGAATCAATTTTCTCTGTGTGTTTTGGGATGTCAAACAAATGAGGGTTTTACACAATACAGCTGACAACATACTGCCAGGAAGGCTTACACAAGCTGTCCATTACGAAGAAAGTTAGCTTCAAAGCGGGTGGGTAGCTTAAGAAGAGACGACCTGACGGGCTATTATCGGATCACTGAGGATTTTTTTGTCATTGATTGACTGCAACTGATGAGAGGAAAAGATACTGGAGGAAAACAACAATGAAGAGCAGCTCTTGAATCACATATTCATACATTGTGTGTGTTACCTGTCACATCTTGGTCCAGAGTATCCAAGCTGACATTGGTCACACAGAAGCTCTCCTCGCTCTCCAAGGTGGCAGGTTGGGCTGAAACTGTTGTCAGGACGCCCAAGATGTTTATTGTTGATTCCGTGACGTTGTCCCACAGCAGAGAGCGGGACGGCGAGGATGACGATAAGGACCGGAGGACAGAGATAGGTTAGGGCCATTGTTCGGATCCCTTGGATATACACGCCCGTGTCTCCACTTTCACTTGGATGTTCTCACGTTCGCACTTGTAGCATGCTGGACACTTGGGTTTTTACAAAAACTCTGCTCAAACTGTGCCCCAAATGGAGACTGTGTGAGCGAGAGAGACTTTGTGAGACCCTCCCACTTCCAGGAACTATAGATAGTTCTGTTGGATCAGGTTCCGAGCCCAGACTGGTTCATTAGCTGACGGTGTGAGCGCAACTGACCCGTGTACACAAAACAGAATAAATTCTCGTTCAATAGTTTGCGAAAGTCTTTTAAATTTAGTAGTATTTGCAAAAAGATGTACAAAAACAGATTTGCGCATTGTGTTACATCATTCTGCGAGTCATTTTTACAATTTTTAACTTGTTGCTAAATAATGTAACCAATATAGTATGAACAGCTCGTGAAAAGCAAGCTGACGTCTATAACAATAAATAGTAACTATGTCATATTTCTGTGAAAGTGCCAATTAAAATTTAAAGTTACCCAAAGGCAGAATATTGTTTTAATATACTGTATAATATTTCTTCAAAGGATGTAAATTAAAAACCATATCAAACTGATCTCATTTGTGATGGATGGGAGAAGTAATTAAAAATAAACATAACATCAACTCATCAAGAAAAAAAAACATGGCGTCAGAGATGACTCCGATTAGAAAGGGGAAGAAAATTGAGATTGACATATATACAGAAAATTATTGATTCATTTTCTTAAGAGCACAAGTAAATGAGATTAGATGGCGTGCTGGGTAACGGAGAGAAATAATTTGAAGCGTGTTTATGATGTCAGTAATTGAGCCCAGGTGGAAATGAAAAGCAACCACAACTGATTTCTGATTGATTTTCCTTAAATCACCGAATATATTTTTTTATATGCATTAATAAGATCTTTGACATTTTTGCAAAGTGGAACAGTCTGCCTGGTTGACTAGCTGTTTGAGTGACAGGTTTCGGTGCAAGGGAATAGAGGGGCTATATTTAAGGGGTGGGGGGGTAGGCCTGGCACCTCCAGGCTATTATTACTGCAAGGGGAGGTGAACGGGAAGATGGGAGGGGCCGGGGGCGGCAGACTGAATGAGAGATGTGTCTCTCTTTAGCTCTGGGGAGGCAGTTCGGACAAGACTAACCGCCACAGCATCATGAAAATTCTCAGCTGCTGTGTGGTAGGAGGGAGAGACGGTGTGTGATGTCATATGAAAAAGAATACAAACTAAAATCCTCAGAGTTATCATTATTTGTGGTACCGTATTTTCCGCACTATAAGGCGCACCTCCAATGGATGGCCCATTTTAAAACGTTGTTCATATATATAAGGCGCACCGGATTATAAAGCGCTTAGAATAAATAACTCAATGTTGCCCAAACGTTAATGCAATCACAATATAGTAAGACTCAAAATAGTGAAAACAATAACGATATATCAATAACTCAACGTTGCTCAAACGTTAATATCACGCAACACACAAAATAATCACGTAAAGCTTATTTTAATAAATTAGTCCTCATCCACGAATCCATAATGGTCCATATATAAGGCGCACCGGATTATAAAGAGCACTTGAGAAAATTGGAGGATTTTAGGTGCGCCTTACAGTGCGGAAAATACGGGAATTAAAAATAGAGTAGGGGCAACACGCCAAGAGGTTTTAACTTCCTTCCTTTCAAAGGATGGAGTCACCAGATTTTCGGGTGGATCTTCGATGACATTTACGCCAACTGCTCTGTTGATATTTGAGCTTAACAACCAGGCAGCGGCTGTTTTTCTGTGAAGATTAAAAAGAAAAAAAAAAAGACAAAAGAAAAAAAAAAAAAAGGGCAGAGAAGATGAGAAGTCCAAGAAGGAATCGAGTGCCACTCAAAGGTCAGCAGGGATAGATTGAGTCATTTGATGGCAATTTTTAGAATTAGCCGCAGTGTCGAGATAACTTACTTGTTACTGGGCAAATTGAGAGGGCAGGCGCACGGCTGACAATCTGTAGCTGACCCGTGGGTGGCATCGCCGTAGTAACCGGGCTGGCACGTCTCGCAGTGAGGGCCTGCGGTGTGGTGGGAACAATCCTGGAGTAAATATAAAATAAAGGTCACATTAGTAATTCCCAACCATGGTTAAAAAAAATCATTAAAGATGGTGATCACTTGAAATGGACCAATTTCTGTTTATTTATTAACACAAAGAAAACATTATTTTTGTATATTTTGGGGGCAAAGGTCAAGGGTTAATAGAATCACAAAAAGCACTCAAACAAAGGTTTCTATCAGATGCTTTTCACAGATCATTATGAGGCCGGCAGCCGAAAGGATAAACATACCGAAGGTTAATGATGTGGTACAGTATGAGCATCAGATCGCCTTTTGTTACCATAGTAACCAAGCACTTAGGGCTTCAATGAGATGAGCCAGAACTTTGTAACCGACGTGCTTCATAATCAAGCAGCAAATCGGAGTATTAGTGAAAGTCAAACACGGTGCTAATTCAATTTAGAAAATGCTTTCATCACATGCACTGCTTAGAAATAATTGTCACACTCTGCTTTTTCATTTATATGGGAACGATAAAATACAGTTCCCTTTCCTGATGTACAAAAAAAATGGGAAATGATTCTTTTAAAGCGTATGTATGTATGTTCCAGTACATTTCCTCTTTCAATCAAATATCTCGACACTAGCACACGCTGCGTTAACCTGCAGAGTCGCAAGAATATTCAAGTCACTCTGCTTTGGGCGTCTATTGCTCTGTCAATCACCGTGGAGGAATATGTAAAACGTGCGCACATATGTGTGATTAACTGTCAAACCATCTCACACCTGATACGAGGTGTGGTTGAGCGATTACCGTATTTTCCGCACTATAAGGCGCACCTAAAAACCTCCAATTTTCTCAAAAATCTGACAGTGCGCCTTATAATCAGGTGCGCCTTGTATATGGAGCAATATTGAGCCACTACAGCAGGCGTGTCCAAAGTCTGGCACGCGGGCCAAATGTATATATCTTATATATGGACAAAGTTTTCAAATGGGCCATTCATTGAAGGTGCGCCTTATAATCGGGTGCGCCTTATAGTGCGGAAAATACGGTAAAAAAAAAAAACACCCACCAAGCTGCCACGATGTTTGTCAAATAGCGTTTAGATGGTGCTTGTTTCTTTTTGGAAGTAGTTTGTAGTAATGTGTGGCTCATTAGGGACAGGTGAGCTATTTATTTTCTAACACTTGCTCTGTTGGTGTTTATTGCCTTGAGAGGACTGCTATTCGATACTGTGATGTACACGCCTCAATTCATTGGCCCTGAATTACGTTATTCCTTAGGCAGTAGCATTCAAAAGGGGGCAAAAAATATTTTACCAAGCAGTGTCCTGTAATTTGGTGGCATTGTGTGGCATGGCCGTGACATTGACACGCTTCACACACGCCATTGTATAAGTTTCCATCCACTCGTCGGAATCCAGCGACACAAGCCTAAAATCAAATTAAATGTTAGGTTGATTATTTTCTTGCCGTAGTTTCTCTGTAATTTATATTAAGAGTGAAGATTCCCTTTAAATGCGTTTACCTCGCATGACGTTCCAGCATATCCGGGAGGACACGGGCACATTTCGACAGCCGACGCTGTTCTTTCTCCTTTGGCAAATGGATGACCTACTTGCATGGAGAATAAGTGGAGTCTAAACAAAGACAAAATATTTACAATTTTTGAATGCATCATTTATTTAAGCTAATTGTGGTCCATTGAGTGGAAGCGTTCCTGTTCCTGTACCTGTACACAGCACTTGGTTCTGTACTGTAAGAGGCTCTGACCATCAGTCTGGTCATGTTTGCCAAGACACTCATAAAGTCCCTGCGACTGATTGGCTGAGCAGTATCTGAAAGCAGGAAGTTCTCAGGAAGGAGAGCGATCCTGTTGGTACTCGGTGAAGTGGGATATACGGGTCGTCCGTACCTTCTGTCCATAATCTTGATCCCACCACCCTGCCAGAGATTAATCTTATTTTAGAGCTACAAGTCCTGATGATATTCACAAACAGATTTGAGCAAACGGAATTTAGCTTCCTATTTGATGATCTCTTGTTGAGCAGAGATTAATGGCATGTTGCGGTTAACGCAGAGTGACAAGCGCTGATGGAGAGAGAAGGGAGGGACAACGTGAGCCCGCCGTGCCAATAAGCCATTAAATAACAACTAATTGAGAAAGGAAATGGAAGGCACAAAGGGAGACGGATAGCTGAAGTTGTGCTGAGGTGGACGCAGATGCTGCTTACGGTTTATGGACCGAGGTACGGAAGAGAGGAACTACAATTGCTAGTCTACTGGAAATAATGGTCTATTGAAAGACACATTTGCAGCAGATAGACAAGTGTGGTCTAATTTAATGTATGTTTTTAAATTTTTATTTTTTTATTTTGTCTTTTTTTTTGTTTTCATGTAGATTTTTTATTTTTTATATATACATAAGTAAATTAAAAATATATACATCTATATATAATATAACGCAAAACTGACTAATTTGTACATGGTAGAAATTTGAGTGATGGTCATGAGTTGAGGAAATATGATACTTTTGTTTGGGTCACAGTCAACAGAGCTACTAAATTATTTATCATTACAGCATAACACTGAAAGGCCACAAGACAAGAATTAAAGTACTGCAATTATCTTTTTATTTGATTTGAGGACGCACGGTGGTTAGCACATCTGCCGCAGTGGGTTTCTCCATTCCAGTGTCGCCCAACATCTCCAAAACACATTTCTAAATGACTTTCAATTGTTCGTAGTGTAAATGTGAGGGGCCATGTATGAAAGAATCGGAGATGCTTACAATGCGTATGTTAGCGTGCTTGTTGGTGACTGTCAGAAAAAATACGGCATGTCGGGCGGATTGACTGCCGAGAGACAGACAGCAAAGAGAGAGACAGCGAGCAGCTTGACAGCATGTAGGTGGTTGGTTATTGTCATCGTTCCGAGCAGCTTTTTGTTGACGACAAGGCCGACACTTGTATTCCTCCTCCTCCTCGCAGTCTGTCACGCTCACTGACATGTCTTTAAATAACATTAGCTGATTCTACATCTTTCACTTTTTCGATACATTTGTCTTTCATTTGGTTTCCTCTCAACCATTTTATTTACTCAAAGATTCCAGAGAATAAAACTTATCCAGTGGTTATAGTAACAATTGTGGGAGCAGCCATTTAAAAATGCTCCATGAAGAAATAATAATTAATATTTTTTTTTTTTCCCCGAACACTTACCTCAATGATAAGGTCTGGCTCTGAAGTGACTCTAATACCCTGTTCCTGCTGATCTACAGTGTAAGACACAGTGTACACCATGGTGCCTCCATATGCGGGTAGCTGGAAAAAAAAAAAAATACGACAAAAAATGTAAACACTTTTTTTTTTTTTTTAAATTATAAGACAAAAAGAAGTCTGTGGGGAAAAAAAAAGCAATGTGTTGAAACATCCCTCGAAAAAACTTTGGGTTCCCAATTACCGTCTGTTTATTCGCAGGATTTGCTGATTCTGCACTTTTGTTGGCCCGCCTACATTGGCGATGCCAATAACAGGAGAAATAATGTCTTGTAAATCCTAGCCATTAAGAAAACAAATATTTAATTACATGCTTTAATGCTCGATATTAAAATGCAGACACGGTGCACTGCTGGAGCATGAATATCATCCAGCCCTCTGTCACTTTGAAGATAATTAGGATATGTTTGCATGTGAAGCACTAGAGCTCAGAATTCTATATTTTAACCCAAAGTTCTAAAGTTGTAAAACCCGAGTAACCCAACTAGTGATTGATGTTTTGTCATTCCCAAATCTTTATATACTGTATAAACGCAATAAGAGGATTTCTGTCAACGATACAGAATCGGCTTTACAGTAGATAGCACAACGCTGTGTCAGCATCATGGCGGAATTCATTCCTCTGAACCGTCATACAAGGGGGGGTGACGGCCATAAAACCAGATAGAAAGGGACGATGTTGGGGATGAGCAAAAAAACTGTGCGGGAAAGTTGCAGGGAGGGGGGGGGGGTTGTATAGAAGTGGATTTAATACCTCTATAAACCTCTTCCATCTTTTGCACTCATTCTTAGACCTGGAGGAGGAATCACCTATTTCACAGCTGAATGAAAACACACACACACACACTGTACTGACCATTTTATTGACTAACACTTATTCTCTATCTAACCCCATTTGCTGATTTGGACTCTGGACAGCAGTAAAATCATAGTTGAAAGGCATTGTAGAGCTAGCGTGAAGGGGTTGCATCATCTCCCTCACGATTAACCAACATGCCCTCCAGTATGGATGTACCATCTAATCAAATGGAGCCAGCACTTAATAGCGGTACTGTGAACGTACACAACACAAGACGACAAATTGGCTATTACCGTAATAGTGTGAATGCTGATACAAGACTATAAAACCGATAACCCCCCCAAAATATATATATACCGTATTTTCCGGACTATAAGGCGCACCGAACTATAAGGCGCACCGGACTATAAGGCGCACCATTAATGCATCATGTCAGATTTTTAATCCAAAGCAAATCATTCTCCATTTTATCTTTTTTTTATTTGAACTTCAGACGCAACAAATTACTTTATCATCACAAAATAAGGATCCACAGTCTTTTTGATTGATGATTCATAGTCTTCAGCGGGCCACTTATGATTGATTTGATGACACAATGCTTTGGGCCGGTTTAGATTTAGGAATTTGGTCCATAGATAAGGCGCACCGGACTATAAGGCGCACTTTCGGCTTTTTAGAAAATTTTTAGGTGCGCCTTATAGTCCGGAAAATACGGTAGATTAATACACAACAGTCTAAACTCAATTCAATGAGAGTCATCTCGATGATAAACAATGAGAGTGTTTTTCCAGGAATTCTAAGCATGTAGAAGGAAAAGAGTATCCCGTTCAATGCTCAGAACTTCCTCAATTTCAGACATTGAATGCGGAAAGTAATCAAAGACTCTGCCATGGCAACCTAATGACCGAATCTCTGCACTGGGGAGAGGAAATAAAAGGGAGCCACCGTGGGGAGCAGAAAAGAGCAAGAAAAGCTGAAAGCATGGGGGCGAATGGAATTAGAGTGGACCGAAACAAAAGAACAATAGTGGCACTGACACACTGGCAGCGACAAAAGACATCAGCGCGATCCCCCTTGAGAGCTCACTAAGCCTGTTATTAACTCTGGTGACCGAAATAGAGAGGAAGAAGGTATCCTCCTTACGGTCAGAACCCCAATCAGAAAGTTCACATATGAGGAAAGCACGGCTACTTGAAAAAAAAAGTCTCTTTTTACATAAATGAACCCAACCGATGTGGAATTGTAAAGCGTATGTTTTTATCACTATGAGCACTTAATACCTGAGCAAGAGGAAGATCGTTAAGAACACAGATGATGAAGAAACAGTATTCTGACCTATATTTATTACGTCCGTACATCCTCGACGTGTATAGCAAAGAGACCTGAATGACAAAGCTTAATGCATCGGTGTCAAACTCAAGGCCCGGGGGCCAGATGCAGCCCTTCATATAATTTTATGTGGCCCTCCAAGACAGATTTTACATCAACTTTGTGTCATTACTAAAATTACAAATTGTCTTCACTTTAAAAAATATTTCGTAATTTTAAAATATTTGAAAAGTTTTTACTAGTTCGCTTTGTTGTATATCGAAAATGTTGACATAAGGACCCTTCCTGGGAAACAATGCGGCCCGTGTCAAAAATTAATTTGACACCCCTGCCTTAATGTGAACCTTCTAAAATTAGTTTGTTGTGCTTAAATGTTTTGTTTGCTTGTTTATTCCACCATGACTGAAGTTGACAACTTCCAGACTTCAATATGAAGTTGTAAAAAGTATTCCTATAATAATATGATATCGACGACGTCAAACCAGAGATCCCATAATTCTCCTAGACTGTTTACGCTGTTGTATTATGTTTCAGTGATGAATATATTTTCGAATCCTATCGGGAGTAACGATTTATTTTTCCATGGGGACCATAGGACTGACGTGCACACACTTTACAGACACACAAATGCGTGTGTGAGACAGCAAATTATTTGGCTGACAAAAAGCGGCACAAATCTAAAGTGATTGATGTAAGGCCGGCATTTCAGCCATGTAAGTGGTGAAAAAATGAAGAAGGAATGAGAGGAGAAAAGAAAGTGGAATGGGGCAAATCCATCTCATGCCATTGTGAGCAGATTGGGAGTGACGCCGCACACCAATGTCTCACACATCCATTCTCTTAAAGCTGGCGACGGCTTGCGATCCTGGCAGATAAACATTTTCTCACATAGGAAGAAAAAAAAAAGTGATTTCATTTATCAAACTGATATGTCACAGAGACACAAACAGGAGCATGGTTCTTCCTTGCGTTTGCCTTGTTATTGGACAAGGCACCATGCAGGGAAGATAAATCTGATCAAAACAGTCAGACTAACTTTAAATACTCTGACACGAAAGGCAATGTCGGGTTTTTTGCAGAGTTTATATTCAGTGAGGATCCATTTGGTTTGTCTCCATCTGTCACTCCTTTCCCAACAAGTGTCTGTCCTCATTCCTGCTTTTCTGCCTTTATTTGGAGTGACAGCAAATGTGTGAGTTTACAAGGTGGATGGAAGCAATTACCGTACTTTCCGCACTATAAGCGCACCTAAAAAGCTCCAATATTCTCAAAAGCCGACATTGTGCCTTATAATCCGGACCAATATGGATTTGTGGATGAGGACTAATTTATTAAAGTGTTTATTTTGTTTGTTGTGTGATATTAATGTTTGAGCAATATTGAGTTATTGATATATTGTTATTGTCACTATTTCGAGTGTTACTATATTGTGATTGCATTAACGTTTGAGCAACGTTGAGTTATTTATTCTATGCGCCTTATAATCCGGTGCGCCTTATACGGGCAAAGTTTTAAAATGGGCCATTCATTGAAGGTGCCCCTTATAATCCGGTGCGCTTTACAGTGCAGGAAATACGGTAGTCTACTTGACTACTGTTTAGCCAGTGACGCCATTGTTTCTGACAAATAAGCATTCTTGTGAATGAGCACTTCTTGGACCCAGACAAGCAATAAAATACCCAACATGCTTTCTGGACCAATAAGCATCCACTAAGCGCGTCGACGGGCCAATGAGCATCCTCGACTGGAACGACACAGCAGGTCATGCATGAATTGAGGGAATTGTCACGCATATACTTAGACGGCCACGGCTAGCTTGTCATTACACGAGTCACTTCAAATGACACGCTCGAAAGTAACGGGACTACGTTGTGTGTGTGTGTGTCAAGTCAGAGTATCTCTGTAACACGATCCTTGACTGAAGCAAATAATCACTTTTTCATAGCGTGTACACACAGACAGAGCAGACAGCGCCATTTGTTTCTCATGTTCAGATGCATCGGTTCTGCTTTCCATGCCAGACAATTATCGGACTGATAAGGCTTTGAGTATTTGGATGCTTTTATCCCTTGAACGTGCAGTAGAGCCGCTTGCAGTTGAGAAGATGTTTTATTTTCAATGATATATACACAATCTGAACACACACAGCTCGAAGACAATGGAAGACAAATGACTCCGAATCCATAGTAGCCCCCCGGGTTGCCCCAATGGGATAGATTAAACTTCACTCCACAACTCTTCAACTCTCACAATTCTTAGTGATTGATTTGAAGTTTCTTATATGTGTCTGGATTCTTCTTTTTCTTTATTGGGTTGTTTTTCTCTTCCTTGTTGACGATTGTTTTGGTGGCTGTGTGACGTCGTGATTTTTGTAGCTCAGGGGTGAGGATCTTTTTTTTTCTTTTTAGTATTTCGAAAGTGTTTTAAGTGTCATTGAAACTTCCCAAAGGTTTGCTGGCTGAATCTTGGACATTTTACTATTCGGAAACTCCAAAAGAATTTCAAATCTGCGTGCAAAACGAAGAAAGCTTATTTTGAAGTTCAACAAGCCGAACGATATTTATTCTAAAAAAAAGACAGAAAATATGAGAGGGCTAAAGATGAGAAAGAACTGAGAGGAGATTCGAGAGGCATGATTAGGGAACAGGAGTCGAGAAAATGGGCGTCCTGGAGAGAGACGAGGGGGGCCCACAAAACGAAACAAGGGATGGTCGGGGGAACGAAGAAGTACAGACAACTAAATGAAATGACAAGCCGGGAGCCCGCGGGCGGCGAAGTAATGAAATGCAGTCGGCAGTCTCTTCCTCCGAGCTATGACATCACAGATCTGTGGAAGAACAGCTCCACTTCACAAGTACGGACTCTGGCTATTTGCCAGCGTAAGTGTTACGAGTCTAATCATGTCTCCATTTGACAAAACATCCTCTCACCTTGTTTCCCAAATATGAGTCAGGTGTATTCCAGTAGTAAGCAGAGCCAAGGCTTTCCACAACATCTGCATGGTGGACACTTAGATATTGAGGTGTCACTCTGTGAATGGGCCACACGATTCGTCCAGAATCTCCGCTCAAGTACCAACCAGTCAGTGTGCTCTCCTGTATTAAAAAAAGAAGATGTATGGAAGACTTATTGGGCCTTGAAAGTTCCGTACTGACGTGTTTGGGTGCGAAGAACATGTCAGCCACACATCGCTGGTGCAATTAACCTGACCTTGGCTTCCCCTTTGGAACACGCGTTCACTATCAGTGTCTAAATCGAAGCTGCCATTCTGTCAACGTTCCCCTCGTCCCATCACCGCCTGTCAGTCAGACTGTTTTCTTCCTTTCGCCTCTCGTTCCGTCTCGTTTTTTTTCCCGGTTTCTCTTAGGTGCTCTTCCTCAATTGACACCGTCCAGCTTGGTCAACTGATGTGTGAAAACGGGTTCATCCCTTTCTCCAGTTCCTCTTTATATTCCTTTTTCTGTGTAATAATAACTTCACTTATCTTACTTAGCAGCTGTCTGTGTCTGCACTTGGATCCTAAACCGCCGTTTAACACCCGCCGCGGATTCCTCCGCCTCCTCCCACCCGAGTATAGAACAATGTTTGCTTGTGAAAGCCAGAAAGGCAGATAATCCTAATCATAGTTTGTGTGCCATTTCTTACATTCTGATAAACCCACGTGGAGGCAGAGCACTGGCTCACTACGCCCATGCAAGAACATTTCTCGCAGCCGCGGGGATTGTCGCGCTGGAGATTGTAGAAGCCGAGTTTGCAGCGGCCGCAATTTGCTCCTTCCACATTCTCCTGTGGAAAAAAAAAAAAAAAAAGACAATGAGGACGTAAGCAGAAAAGAAATGACATCCTATTTTTCCTCCCATGACTTTTTTATGTTTGCATTGTGCCACTGTGTCGAATAGAAACTGACACACTGTAATGGATAGTCTTGATAGTTCTTGTTTGTGTGTGTGTGTGTGTGTGTGTAGTGTGTTTGACCTTGCACAAGCAGGGTGAAGTACACGGGTCATTGTTGCTGCTTCCCTCAACGCTGCAGTTACACGGCTGACAGTCAGGGTAGTCCTTATAACCGATTGCACATCTAAAGACAAATGGATTTAATAACACCAAAGATGAACATGATGAGTATTAAAAATAAAAAAAATGCGTAAACTATAGGTAAACAGCTGACCTTGCAAAATAGAGGAGACATTACGAATAATTAAGTCCCAACAGAAAATTGGCTGTTAAAAATGAGTTGACGACGCTGCTTATTTTACAGGCCTTAATTGTTGGTTCACATGAAGATGATCTGATTTAAGGTGACGGAATAAATTTGAATAATTCCGCCCGCGTGAGTAAAATAATGCTACAAAAGAAAGCTTTTATTTAGTGAGCTTAAAAGGTGGTCTCAATTGCAGCTTGTTGGTAAATCATTCCAAGTTTTAATGAAAACTTTGAAGGCAATTTCCAAAGACTAATTGGAACAGACAACAGCTGAAAGGTTCAGCTCACCTGTCACTATCTGTGTGTGTCTGTGTGTGTGTGTGTGTGTGTGTGTGTTACCTGTCACATCGCAGGCCGCCAAAGCCTTCCTTACAACGGCATGACCCCGGTGGCTGAGCTGTCAGTCAGACAGACAGACGCAAACACAAGCACACACATATTTTTAAAAACAAGCGTGTAAGGGTGAAGTTGTTCTTTCTCTGAAGTGTCTGCGGCTTGTAAAAAAAAATATAAATCTGAAAAATCACAGTTTGGCCCAGAATTATTATTATTTTTTTCAATATGCATTTTCTTGCAAAAGAATTTTTTCTTCATTTCTTAAATATTTAACCAATTTAAATTGAATTTTGCTATCAAACAAAATGTGGACTTTGCTTTCACTTACTTTACCTGATTTTTTTTGTTTTGTTTTTTAATCACACACTGCACATTCACAACATGATTAAGAATTAAATATTATAAATGAACCAACATTTTTTTTCTTTTACTTACAAGGCGTCGCCTTGCTTGCATCCTCAATACAAGTTAGACCAATCGAACCATGCGAGTCACATGAGCAAGGAATGCAAGGCTTGTCATCCTCGGCGTCCACCTCGACAGAACAAAAACAATGAATATGAAGTCGTTGACTCGCATAAGCTAATGTTCAAATTCGACTTTACTCACTCCCGCAGGTCTGTAATAGCCGGTAACGCAAGTCTGGCAGTTGATGCCGTCCGTGTTGTCACGGCATGAAATACACACCCCACCGCCTCGGTACTGACCTTGGACATCCAGGCTGAGCGAAAGGTCAGCTACAGTCTGATTAAAGTAGCATTCGTCAGCCTTCCCGTGGCAGTTACATTCTAAAAGTAAGAACAGAAGTTATTAACACTTTTTCTTTTAGGCATTATAAACAACACGGAAGGATGATTTGGTCATTCTAAAAAGTTGGGTCTCGGGAAAGGCTGCTCGCAAGCGGAACAATTTTGCTTGTCGTCTATTTCTGGAAATATGTCTCATTGATTTTGTATATGCTTAGTCACTATCAATCCACACATTTCCACCAACTCTCTTCATTGATTTGTTGTTGGTGCATTCAAAGATTTAACGATCCAAAAAGAGGAACATTTTTATGTGCAAGACTAAAAGGATAGTAGTTTTCACGGTTCTGTTCTGTTCATCGGCTGGAACGTCTCAACTTTGAAGCTCTAAATGCAACCCTTCCAAGGATGTCCCCACTTCTAAATTAGCTGTGATAGGGTCCAGCTCACCCATGACCCTAATCAGGACAAGCACTGTAGAACATTGTTGAATAGATGTAAAGACTACCACTGATTTCCATGCATATGTGTTTTTTTTTTTTTCAGTAGCTTCCAACCAGCAGTCCCTCTGGAACGGTAATGTGGTCGATAAAGCGCAAAGTGTTAGCGAGAGGGGAAAAAAGCAACGCAAGCAAGCAAAAAAAAAAGTTGATGTTTCAAATACATGACAAGTACTGAACGTGTTTTATAAAGGCTGCAAATGTGTCATTTGACCTTTGACCTCCTCTCCTCACCCATGCACTTCTGTTGGGATTGACAAATTATTTTGATCGTATGATTATGTTGGAACGTTCAACATTCCCTTTCCAAATGACGTGGAAACATTCTTGCTTAGTTATCTAAAAATGCTCCACTGATATCTGTTTTCCACAACCTTGTAAAACAAAAAGCTAAGACCCTCTGCACCGATTAACCAGTTTGCAGAGGTGACCTGTTCACTCTCACCCACCAAGTTGATCGTTTTCCTCACTCTACCTTTTATGCAAGAACCACACGTGAGACAGTTTGCCCACCCTGGTTTTCTCCGCTTGCAAGCGTAAAATGGGCAAACTGTCTCACGTGTGGTTCTTGCATAAAAAGTAGAGTGAGGAAACCAACTTCTGTATGGAGTTGGCTTCTACATGAATGCAGACATCAGAGATGATTAGCAGGCTCGCACTGCATATTCAATAAGGCACTGATGGAATAATAGGGGGAAGAGAACGGCCGGTTTGATCTCGAGATCGATGGAGGGCCACGATCTGGGTTTTTTCTCGCGCTTGGCACCGATGCGGTGTTAAGACGCCGCCAGATTATTACATCCGGCAATAGTATCTCTTGTAAGCCGGCATCCCCGTGGGCTGCCATTCAACGCCCCCCCCCCCCTTTTGATCACTTCTAAAAAGGATTGGAAAGGTGATGACACAATGCATTTGATTGTTTCCTTTCATATTGTGATCGGTCAATGTTTAACTCATCAGCGGTGCTGTCAGAAGGAGTTGGTGAAAAGTTGGATCATATTTATATATTGAATGGGTTTCATTCTTTTCTGATAAATGAGGTCACTAATAATGAATCGTGAATCATTTCCATGGCGGTAGTTAGATATAATTGCTGCTAGAATTATGATGAAGTTCTTGGAAAAATGTATCATAAATTCCTTTTTTTTGCCTGCCATGATCAACTGACCAAACGTGTAAAAAAAAACCGTTTTTTATTTCAACTTACTCTCACAAACATGTCGAGCGACGAAGGTGCCGGCCATCCAGGCTTGTTGGTGGTAACCAGGGCAACAACGATCGCAGCTCTCGCCGCATGTGTTGTGTTCACATTCACAGCTAAACTTCTGCATAAGAAATCAAATCTTAAAATATAGCAAAGATTTTATGTTGATTGTGATATTTAGTTGTGAAGAATCTCAGCCTCGGGTATCTTCATCCAGCAAATAAAAATACGGCTTCACGTGGCTCAACAACAATCCACTAAATGTTCAAATAGACAGGCTGCAAAATGTAATTACGGGAATCTGTAAGTGGCCTATCAAATAATAATGTATTCACAAGGGAGAGCAATAAAAAGGTCTTGTGTTCCTTTCCACATTATCAGCTGGTAACAAATGGCTTCACTAGCACCTTCCTGAGAGGAAAGAAATCATAACACAGTTGGGGGACCATACTCGAATGGACGACATCTGCCAATTTGGAAGCTTACTAATTCAATTTAGTAGTTGCTGTAAATTGGTTGATGAGGAGAAGGTGCCAGATTGAAACGAGTACAATAGCACAACACGGGGCCAAGTTTGGTTAGTTTGGCATGACTGGGTATCCCCCTCACTTTTATCTGAGCTGCAGCTTTTTTGGCTTGGGCTTGCTTTTTATGCGGAGCGCGCTTCCTAACAGATGTTCCGCGGACAATCAGTGACAAATCAGCTCGCAGGTCTCAATCGTATCTGACCTCTCAACATCTGCCCGGGCCTTAATTGCGACGATGGGTGTAGAACGCTGGTGTCAAACTCAAGGCCCGGGGGCCCAGATACGGCCCGCTACATCATTTTATGTGGCCCGCGAAGACAAATTGTGCATCAAATTCGTGTGTCATTACTAGAATTGCAAATTGTCTTCACTTTTAATACTATTTTTTTTAAAATATTTGACCAGTTTTTACTCATCTGATTTGAAAACGAGTTATTTGTCAGTTTGTTTTGTAGCTTTTACTGTATGTAATATGAGGAGCTCATCCATTTATTTGGGTCATAATGGCCCTCCGAAAGAAAGCTATGACTACAAAAAATGAGTTTGACACCCCTGGTGTAGAAGAATTAAATATACCACCAAAAAATCAGTCAAGCTGTATTGGAAAAGAAAATAAGAATAGAAAATAATTGCTCGGATGTAATGAATAATGAAATACGGGTCAGCGGTTCATGGAGCTGTTTTTAAGCGGGAGACGTGGGACTAACCCAAGAAAACTACGGCATGATAAAATATAAAATATAGCCTATTAAAATATAACTGTCTTTAGTGATGATTAAATCATTTTAAAATATTCCCCAATAATTAACTGTAATGCTAGTTATGGATTCTGTGATGGAAATTAATTCAGGACATTTTATGTATAAATTAATCATAATTAATTATGGACCAATGCATAAAATTTTGAATATATGCATTGATCGCCCCCCCCCCCCCCCTTCCCCTCCCCTTAGGGATATATTTCTCTATGATAAAGCCGTGGTGAAAAATTCTCAAATAAACTGCAACTGCATAACATCAGATGAATTCAATGACATCATCGTCTCGCGAGCGAGAGAGTGTAACCTAACCGTCACATGAGGCCTGAGGGTACACACACAGGTCAAGAGGCCACAAATCGTGAAAGATCAGGTGTCTACTTTCAAACACTCTTTTGAAATGACGTGCCAGACAACACCTGGGGACTCAGGTGTGGGGAAAAAAAAGTTTTTTTTCTTGACATGCGAAGGAGAGGTTTACCTTGGTAATTCTGTCGAGTGGACAGGCCTTGGCGTGACCGTAACAGATGCACATCCCTCCCACTGAAATATCCTTAATGGAATAATAGTACTGAGGAGGAACAACATTAGAAGATTCATAAACATGAGGACGTTCAACTGATTTGTTTTCAGTCTCTCACCCGTCTCGTTACGATAGCGTCGATATCTTTGGGGTCGCGCAGTGTCAGCGTCATGAGGTCGGCGTTGAGCGTTCTGATCCTCTGAAGCACCAGTCGGATGTAGCGGGCCGAGGTGAAGTTAAGCAGGGTCGAGGACGGGTCATCCGCGCTGGGACGGCCATTGATTAAAGAAGTGTGGATCTATACAAGGCAAAGATTATTTATTTATGGGTTAGCACTGTTTTCATAATTCAAAATATATGGTATATATATAATTTTTATTGATGTCCATTAAGATCATTGTCAACAACATACTTTTGTCAGCCCTTCTTACTAATGTGGCCAAAAACAACATTTGGCATCTGTCAAAAAATTGTCAATTTTGCCAAATGTGTGTGTGTGTGTGTGTGTGGCAATGAGAGAAAGGGGGGGGGGGGTACTTGATGGGTGCAAGCTGCACACTTGGAAGATTGCTGTGTAGGTGTGAACGTGTTATGAGTGACACTGAGTGTGTGTGTGCGTGTGTGTGTGTGTGTGTGTGCGACTCATTATAGGTTGCACTGTGATCAGACGGCTCGGGAGCTGTCAACCACAAGCATGCACGCACACACTCAGACTCCTCCGTTACTTGCAGCTCTTGACATCTCTTCGCTCACACACACACACACACACACACCCTCCCCTCCGGTGTTCTCCCACAGGACACACACACAAACACACATGTACAGGATAAACACATACACACATGGGGAAATGTGCACACGTATCCAGACAGGCAAATACAATTAGAGGCCTGTGTTGCAAATGTGTGTGTGTGTGTGTGTGTGTGTGTGTGTGTGTGTGCATCCTTCAGTTCATTAATGTCAGTTATTATTTCACTTTTAGCATCGCACATAATTGCAGCAAGACAATTCTAAACATCTTTTTTATATACATATAAATAAGCAACCACTGTCGTCAGAAGTATTTCACTTATGTACAATTGTACGTTGTCTGAAATAACGATTTTAATTATCACATTGAATTTTTTTTTTTTTTTTTAAATGTCCTCCCCCTGACCTGCTCCGGAAAAACAAAGACAATTATTTCATTTAGTAATCTATTTGTGAATGCTAATCTTTCATCCCCTTAAGATGATCACTACAATGTAATCCAAATAACATTACCTCGCCGTTCTCCAAAGGGTGAATCTTAGAATAAAAAGATGTGCAGATAACTTCATCATCTCTGGTGTATGACGGAGGTCCCGTCCTCGGATTCATGTTAAACCTGGTTAGACACTCGGTATCTGTGAGGGCGAAGAACTGCCACGGTTCAAAGGTCTCGCCATCTATTGAACGCTCCAAGATCCAGTTACCTGGAGAAGGAAATATTTTCAAGATATTCATTGTATTCCCAAAGGCAATGTCGATGCTGAATATGAACTTTTTAATGTGCTTCCCCGTAAATCTTTGTGTGGTCCAAAATAGTGCTTTTTAAATAATGACGATGCAATGCAACGCTTACCCGGGCGAGGCGAGTTGGCAGCCTTAATGATCACGTAGGCTATCTGAAAAACCTGAAAATATAAAGAAGATTAATGGAGTTTTAAGCATACTTGTGTTTACATATGGATGATGATTCCAGATATGTCTCACTTAAGAAAATGGGGGAAGCCCAATAACTATTTCTACACCACATGAATCCTGTACACAACATCATAAGTACCGTATTTTCCGCACTATGAGGCGCACCAGACTATAAGGCGCACCTTCAATGAATGGCCCATTTTAAGACTTTGTCCTTATATCAGGCGCACCGGACTATAAGGCACACCATTAATGCAGCATGTCAGATTTTTAATCCAAATCAAAACATTCTCCATTTTATCGTTTTTATTTCAACTTCAGACGCAACAAATGACTTTATAATCACAAAATAATGATCCATAGCCTTTTTGATTCATGATTCATAGTCTTCAGCGGCTCACTTATGATTGATTTCATGACACAATGCTTCGGGCCAGTTTAAATTTAGGAATTTGGCCCATATATAAGGCGCACCAGACTATAATTTTAGGTTTTTAGGTGCGCCTTATAGTCTGGAAAATACGGTAGGTTAATACACAACAGTCCAAACTCAATTCAATGAGAGTCATTTTTTGATGTGGGCAGCAGTGTCACATTGCAGTGGTGCAAGCAGTGTGTGTGTGTGTGTGTGTTACATTTCAGAGTAAGCTGATAGCAGTTACTCATACATCGTACAAAAGAGAGACTTTCACATGTGCTGTGTTCATATCAGAGTAAGCTTTGATTCATTTCCAAGTCCATGAATTAACATGGCGTCAACACGTTAATGATTCATTTCTCCAAAATATTCAAATAAAAAATAAATCTGTGCTACTGTGGATGGATTGAATTGTACAGGTATTGGATACCATTTTTAATCTACCAAAAACATTAAGATATATTTATTTACAAAATCAAGACAAGTAAAAACTTAAGACCATCAAACATGTTTGGGCCAAACTAAAACTAAAAAAAATTGTCTGGCTCTCTCCTCCAACATCAGTGACATGGGACCTTAAAAATGTTCTCTTGGAAGAATGGACATAAAAAAAAATTGCACACTCGAACGTCTTGTACAAAGTTTTCCCCAAATACAGATAACTGCTTTGAAAAAACCTCACATCTGGTTTCTCCAAAAACAAATTTGCTCATATTCAGATGACACAAAGCACTCAAAAGATTTGACCACAGCTAAAAGTAGTGCCCAACGAGCTCTTTCAAGGATTTCTTTTACTCCTCCAGCTGACCATTTAAGGCCTTCATCCAGTGTTTTAGGGTAGCCTGCCATTAAACAAACTGTAAGGAATACATGTTATGTCTCTAAGCTTCGGACAAACAATTTCGGACAAGGAACAGCTGTTGTTTACATACCACACGATAGTAAAAATCGGAATTAATCGTTAAAAGGAGTTAATTGTGAGACTGAGAACGGTTATGCAAGCCAAGTCAGTTCTGGGATGCTAACATAAAAAAAAACAAGAGACAAGCTGACAGGTGCATCTGCCACAAGACAAGCCCTTGAAATTTACAGTCACTGGAAATGTGTTAAGATCTCACTGGACTAATAAAGGCGTTTCTGGCCCGCTTCTTGACGCAGTCAATTTTATTCCTTGGCTAAGTTGCAGGCAAGGAAGTAGCAGAAATTCACCATGGAGTCGTCTTATTGACCCGGGTCTGCACAAAGACATTTCGAATGTTGCAGTACTGTGTGGAAAAAAATCAAATAGGGTTCTGAAACTGTTTTTATTAGTTTTTTCCACATCTGGTTTAGTAATGAAGAGATTGCAGAAGAGCAAAGTGCGTATTGTGGTATTCATAATGTGTGGATATTAAAATGACTTTGATTGACAGCTGCTTTCGCAATCCCGATCGCTCTGAAAGCTTCAGCTCCCGCCTTCCGCCAATCAGTGTATCATTAAACCGCATTCATCAAACTGTCCACGAATCATTTCCATAATAACTGCAATTTACCAGAATCGTGAACTGGTTCAAAATTTCACAAAAATGTTAACAGTGATGTTATAAAGGAAAGTAATGACGTGATTTAAGCAGTCTTAGAAAAGTTGCGGCTGTTGATATTATAGACAGAAAACTTTTTTTTGTCCACTTTTCATCATCTCTTTATTTTTCCTTGCCCTCCTGGGAGTTTAAGATCAGGGGATGTTTGGGAATAATTGTCAATTTTCGGGATATGTGAAGCCCTTTGAGACTTGTCTGTGATTTAGGGCTATATAAATAAACTTGACTTGACTTGATCTAAATTAACAATATCCGGCACATATTTGCACCCAGGAGCATGAGCTGAAATATGACTCAGAAAAATGTGGCCTTTTAAAAATAAGTTGGCTCAGAAGGTGGTCGCCAAGAGAAAGAATGTCTCTAGCATTAAAAAGCTCTTAAAGAACCTGCACTGTGGATGGAGATGATTATTATCGTCAAGCCCGCACTCTGTGGCACTCTATGGAACCTTGACTAGGACAAAAGAGGTACATGACCTGGTTTTAAAAGCTCTTTTGAAAATAACGCCAACTTCCAAAGAGCTAAATGGGTATTGTCAGCGATACAATTTCCATCCACAGATGATGGAGTCCCAAATGTGATTTGATTTCATGCTGACATTGCAGTTTGGCTTCTTTTGTACCTGTTTCAAGTCCAACGTGATCGTCACATGGTGATACTCCCTTCCATTCTTGATGGATGGACTTTGCCACCAACGGTTGGTCCCATCAATAGCATATTCGATCGGGTGGCGCTCTGTTGACAAACATAGCAGTAGTCCTCCAGAAATTTGTTTTGGGAAAATACAAGATGGAGAGTCTCTCTTACCAAATGGTTTTGCGCTGTTCTGATTGCAGACTCGACATTGTGGGTTTCTTATAGGCTGACCTGGTACATGTTCTACTAGTTTACAGAACATCTCCGGCCCAGATAGACCACATGTAGCGTTGGCTGTAATATTCGCCATGGTCGCCAAGTTCAAAACAGCCGGGAATAAACCTGGAATGAAAGAATTACAATGCAGCAAATATTTACCGTATTTTTCGCACTATAAGGCGCACCAGATCATAAGGCGCACCTTCAATGAATGGCCCATTTTAAAACTTTTTCCATATATAAGATATAAACATTTGGCCGGACTTTGGACACGCCTGCTGTAGTGGCTTAATATTGGTCCATATATAAGGCATACCGGATTATAAGGCGCACCCCCGGCTTTTGAGAGAATTGGAGGTTTTTAGGTGCGCCTTATAGTGCGGAAAATACGGTATATATTTATATATATTCAATTCTCAACATGTGACGGTCTGGCAAACATCAGACACACATACCGAACATGAGAAGCATGAAATGTCAAATATCCGAGTCTGGTCCGAGCGGGACGAGTCATTTTTCAACAGGTGCACTACCACGAAAATATAAACACAGATACATAGAAATGTAAAAAAAAAAGAAAAACGTGTGAACCAGAAGTGGAGTGTGTCCAGATGAGAGCAGCTGTTGGAGCAGATGTCAAATACTGTCGAACTGTGAAGAACATTGGAGACATCCAAATAATCTTTTCGAAATGTTCTCACACACATCATCTTTGATATTATGTCCAATAAAAACTCAGTGCTACTGTTAATGGAAAATATTTAACAACAAAATAGATGATAACTAGATGCTAAAATTACTAATTTAATGTTCTTTCTTTCTTGGCGCATCAAATTGACTGGGCCTTCCAGATCTTCTTAGAAGACATTTTGTCATCAATTACTTTAATTGCCTGGAAAATTGGTAGACCAGCCAAAACATCCTCAGGGAATTTTAGCGAATACTTAATGGCTTGGTGATGACTCATCCCGATTTGGTTGCGGGTTACATGGGTGATAAAAAGAGAGCAAAACAATGGACGCAGGGATCGGATTTCAAATCCTTCTGCCTTCAGGTTCTTCGTTTTTGTCTCGCTGCCCTAAAGACCAAAGAAATTTGCCCGTGTGTTACTCCGTGTAAAATATGCGCCTTGGCTCAATAAAGGTTGGGAAACACTGGACTAGAGAATAGTCAACCAGGCAACTTGATCAATATCGTCACTAAAACAAGACAGTAGTAATGGAGATCAATCTACATTAAAGCCGAAAATGTCCCCAAGGTTTCTATATTACAATGTGCAGGGAAACGATGTTTGCTGCTTCTGTCATGAGAGAAGATGAGTCTTCATTGTGTGTGTGTCCCACTGTGTGTGTGTGTGTGATGGATGTGTTATTGTTGAGTTTTGGGGGCTAGATGTAAGCATGATGGAATAAAAAGGAGGTTAGGAAAGACGGGATCATCTCTCTGTGCACCTCCTTCCTCCAGCACTTGAGCGTTCCAGGCTGGGTGGGGGTATGGAAAGATTGATGAAGATGCCGAGATGGATGGAAGGATTCTCAGAGAACGATAGTGTTGTTTAAAAGGGTCAAGGCTGGGGGAGAGATGAGGGATGAGACTGCGATAATCCGCTTTATTCGCACGTAGTATACGGAAAATGTGAATGCATCTACTTCGAAAAAGTTGTGTGCAAGTATAAACCCCCAAAATGAAAAATGGTAGCCTGCAAATAGAGTTCGGAAAACTGACGGGCACAGTTAGCCGTTCCGTTTAAAAAAAAATAGAAAACTAATCGAGCTTTTTGTGGCATTATTCACCCCCTAAACAAACAGTCTTGATAAATGTTCAGACAGGCACAACTAGGAGAGTAAAAAAAAAAAAAAAAAAAGATGAAAGGGATAACACGCAAACCGCTATACGGTAAAGCCGATTTTTCAATAATATTTACGCACTCGAAGTGAGAAGATAGTCGACTTCACTTCACGCAAACAACAAACCAGACGCTATCTGGGAAACAGCAGCAGAACAAAACTCATTTCCTGTTTGGAAAGGACATTGCAATCACCTCAAGATACTCAGATTGATAACAAGACCGCAATATATCGGAATTATTTTTCATATTAAGAACTGAAGTTTTACTCCATGTTATACTTTCCCTGTAAGTGTCCATAAAACGGCTAAAATATGGATCAAATCAACTTTGACATGCACAAAGCAAACAAGTGAGCCACACGGAGATCTGCACAAACATACAACCTAACCTCTCTGATCTCTGCATATCATAAGAAAATCTCTCGTGTACACTTCAAACCCTCGACATTATTCAAAGGAGCAATGCCAGAATGCAAATGTCCGAATCATTTGGACGAGAACTTAACCAGACGGGAGAGGATCCAGATGAATGCAAACATCTGAAGGTCTCATTTACATGAGATTGAGGAACTTCTCTCAATGAGAGCTGAAATGGAAATTGAGAAGTAACAACAACTTCCATACCTCAGCAATTCTGTGTATTCTCATGGGAATGCCCCGGATGAGAATTTGAATATGTCGGAATTTTGGTCTTAATATATTGACTAGGAAAAAGAAATCAGTGACGACAACAAATTCATAACAGTGACATATATTTACGTTTCTATATCCTTTGGTAATCCAACCGTACTGTTGACTAAAAGGTGATGGAAAATAATAACCACCAAATATCATTTTAAAAGAATCTGACAATTGTGCGTACCAAAGATCTAAAATTTATGAAATATAGGACAAACAGGATGTCAAATATTAATTATCGGAATGAAATTAGGCCCCAGCCAGCAGATGTACATAAATTATCACAAGGAGACAAAATGCGACAAAAACCATGAAATCAGATTTTGTCTGAGGCTCACAAGCTGCTTTGGTGATACAAAACCATCCAGTCGCTTCATTAAATCCCTCCAGCCAACTGAAAACAGCAGGACTCATTAATACTCTGCATCATTGCTGCTTTTATTTTTTATTTTTTTTATAACTTGCTTTTCATGTTTTATTCATGAGGTCTAATAAGGGACAAATACAGTGGTAACATATCGGGTGCAATCAGATTAGACTCATGATCTAAGGCTCGGAAAAAAAAATAAAGACTTCCATGAAAAAAAAAAAAATCTTAAATATGCTTGTGGAAATCTATTACGGAAAACAAATATAAAAACGCAATATATGCGAAAGGCTGCCGACAATCACGTGACCTGTGTCTTTATTTTGCTGAACTATTGTTGTCATATTTCAAAGTGGCAGGCAGCAGTTATCTGATTTATTACATCACATTCCCGAAAAGAACAATTTGGATACAAATCTGGGGTGTTAATAAAAATAGCTTTTTAACTTCTACGCAATAAAAATGTCTTTCCTTCTACATCTGGTGGTCACTTCTCGCCCCACCTCCAGGAGGTTTTAGGAGAAATGAAAAACTAAGTCAACATCCTCCTCTCACTCGGACTTCCTGCCTCGGCCTGTGGTCCGAGTCTGAAATGAAGCTCCGAAATGAAAACCTCGAGCAAACAGTCACCCTTTGTAGAAATACTGCCTTGAATTATTTATTAAACAAACAAAATAAAAAACAGAGAGCACATGTGGGCGGATCAGAAAGGTCAGAATATTTCCCCCCCCCCACCCACTTCCGTGCTTTTTTCCAATTAGACTCGGGACCACATCTCCAACGGCAAAGCCCTTGTGACTATCATAAATCTGCCACAGTAACAACGTTATATTTATTCAAGTATCAAATGATCTGATATTACTTAATACACCTACGTTAAATGCCTCTGAGGTTCCATCCATTTTTTTTCTCCCCCACACAGAGGAAAAACAATCACACATTCACAATTTAGTGTTTGGATATTTGTGTTGGGGTTGATCTTTGCAAATGATGTCCTCTCCCAGACAGTCATAAAGTCAGACTAAACAGGAAAACCACCGAGTTAAAGACGGTAATCCCCCCCCCGCTTCTCCCCCTCCCTCCCTGAAGAGGGGATTGATGCCCTGTGGTTCTCTCAGCAATTAAATCCACATTGCAGACAAGAAGAAACAACATTGTCAAACGCAGACATCAAAACTGGAAAAATATATTTTGGACAGGCAGTCAATCAAACACCTAAATTTGTTCCGCATTGAAACGATACAAAGTCGGATCTTAAAAAAAAAGTCCAGCCAGAATCTTTCAATTACTCCTGGATAAGTGGTTGGAGTGATTTAAGCCTGTTCAGGACAGCTAGTAGTAAATCTATCAAGCCGTGTTACGAGAAGTCCCTCTACACACACACGCACAGACACACACACACTCATCATACCTGATGAGGCAGTGGACATTGTTAAATCATCCCCAAGCACCTCTGAAATGCACATGTATGATTTAAGTAGGAACTCATCTGGCTTAGCCTTGTGTTGCACTCACCCCATCATCAGCCAAGGCTACAACACACACACACACACACAAACAAATACACACATTTACACTGTCTGGGGGGGATATGTGGAATATGTTGGGCTTGGTAATGAAAACATGCCATTGAGCAGATTTACAGGAGAGCAACTTGGTCTCTGGACTAGTCAAGATTTATTAGCGCTGAAGAATCTAATCTTCTCATAGCTACAACTGCTATAACCCGACATACACACGGGCATAGGCGAGAATGACAATATGATTTTTGGTATTTATCTTTAGCTCAGAAGTCAAAACCGCCCTCGTGCCGATTGCTCCGACTTTGACTGAAAAGTCGGGCTTAGCGATCCGCATTTTGACCTTGTCGTCAATGAGGCACTCCAAGCTCGTAACGCTTTTGTGATCACAACAAAATCGAGACGGCGGCGGGGTTTGCATACGTTAATGGTGTGACAAAAGTTTTGAAGATCTCAAGGTCTTACACGGAGCAACCTCAAAAGACTTTGGGAGAGTCGTCGGAATGCTTTGACAGTAATGTTTCGCTGAGCACATTGGTACCCCAACAAATTTACAATGCATGGAAAAAAAAAAAAAAAGACAGCAAGTACGGGATGACTTGTAGCTTAACAATGTCAGTATTCTGTTTCCGTTTTTCTTTTGTAGATGAGTGTGCACATGCTCTTACGGACTTAGTACATTTAGTCTTGACAGGCCAGGAAATAACATCATTTTCTGGATGAGGCCAGTGGGGTCCACAAGGGATTCTGGGTAATTGGAAATCCAGATGGATGTGCATGAGTTTTGCAAAAGAAGGAGTTACAGAGGAGATTGAACAAAACAAAACAGGCAACAAACCTTAATAGCATTCACTTAAATCTTTTCAGCTCTCATGTCTCTTTTATTTTTCGGAGTCCTTTCTCATTTTCTTTTTTTTTTTTAACTAATCTTACATTTTTGTACTGTCCTCCCCACTCTAAGTGAAGCACTTCACAGCCTGTTAACAGATGTCAGCCAACGACGTGAGCATGAGCTACAATTGTTGCAAGCCAGAATGAATAAAAAGACAGATGTTAATCAAAAACAGGGTTTGGACATCCGGCCGCAGTGAAACATTCACACGCTTGTGACCGCGTCTGCCGAAAAGTCTGGAAATTATGGTAATTTGCGGTTCAGATGATCACAACCCAGGCTAACGAAACAGGTGATGTGTCCTGGTACACCAGAATTACCGTATTTTCCGCACTATAAGGCGCACCTAAAAACCTCCAATTTTCTCAAAAGCCGCCTTATAATCAGGTGCGCCTTATATATGGACCAATATTGAGCCACTACAGTAGGCGTGTCTAAAGTCCGGCCCGCGGGCCAAATGTATATATCTTCTATATGGACAAAGTTTTAAAATGGGCCATTCATTGAAGGTGCGCCTTATAATCCGGTGCGCCTTATAGTGCGGAAAATACGGTACTATAGAACCCAAAGTAGGTCAATTTAGGTCATTGTGGCTATAATGGAAATAATATCCTCCTTATCCCAAATGACTTTCAAGTGAAAACGATTAAAACAATCAGTTCAAGTGATGTCTGTGTTCAATGCTTTTAATTCTGGGCTCTCACGCAGTATTAAAAGATGACTATTGATCAGGGCAGAGCTGAACTCCAGGATGCTGACTCACTGATTTTGGGCCTCGCTGATGACTTCTGCTAATAGCTGGTCTGATTGGGTTTGGCCCGATGGAATTGATTACGTTGTTAGTGCGGTTGAGTTTTCTTTGGGGTTTTGCAATTTTTTTTTTGGTCAACTCACTATTTCATACAAAGTTAAAACAAGACGAGAACACGACTCGCGCGTATGTGTGTGAAAGAAAAGTGTGTTTCCACGCTCGTGTAGCGGAGCGCATAGCATTCATTACAGTGGCACTACGGACAAACTGCTCCCTGGATAGACATTGATTTTCACCCAATGGATATCACTGTTAGCAAAACCTAATAGCTTGGTGGGTAATGGGTACAGGTTATGAATGAGGCCCTATGGGCAGGAGTGAGAGAAAGAGAAAAAAAAAAGGGGGAGAGCAGATGGAGGGTCAAAAGAAAAAGACACAAGTGAATCAATCAAAATAGAAGAAATGGGTCAATCGTGAAACGCGATCGTTCGATGATGGAATTGAGAAAATGAAAAAGTTGAACGTGAATAAACAGGAGAGATTATTCGGGGTGAGCAAGTGGATGAAATCTGAATCCCCGACACTTTGCGTTGTGAAGTCATACAGTCTCAGTCCCTGGAAGGAATTTCCAATATGAGAAATGCTTTACGCATGGACATGTGCCCAGCAGCACAAAAAGAAAATAGTACAACATGGTTTTATCGCTGTGGAGATACGATGATGACACGTTTGTTGTGAAATAGTGATGAAATGTACAAAATACACTGACCAGCTAACACAATATTTTCTTGATCCGCCTTCAGCCGTGATTACCGCGCACTTTCCCCGTGACATTATTTTCATTAGCTTACGCAAGACCCTGATATATGTTTCCGTTCAAATCTGCATTGGCCAAAGTCTACTGTGGGAAAATGTTCAGCGGGTCATTTCACCAGACAAAAAGTTCTCGTACAGAGGATAATGCTGACATTAAGGTCGTAGCAGTATTGTTATAATACCTGGGTGTGCGGAACTTAATTTGAAGATCACAGTATACCCCCAAAGATATTTCCCAGAGGGTCAGGTGTTATTTGCTCACTAAAGCATCCGCAAACCGAGATAAGTCGGAGCTTTTTGGAGATCTGTTGTTGGATCATTAATGTCTGCTGTGCATAACATTGGCAGGTAAGATGCAAGATCCCCTTAGAATGTGTTTTTTGGGGCTTTAGTTTTCAACAGAATGAGCTCAGCTAATACAACCAAGACAAAAAAAGCTTTTATTCAAGGCGTCCCCCACAAACAATGAACGTCTTTAACCGAGCAGTGGGTTTCTCTGAGAATAAATGTGCTGACGGACCACCCACCGTCTAAACGCTTGGGTCGGCTATCCTCGGCACGTCCGAACAAGGTCAGCAAGAAGAGAAACATCCAAATAACTCACTGATATTAAAGCCTGTCTTAGCTCGCTAGTTTTTTAGCTATACAAGTCTTCACCGCTGACTCTGGACTTTTTCTCCTTAAGGTCGTGCAGATAATAATTAATAAAGCAACATATTACGACCAAGCCAAATAGACTTATTGTGTCCTCAACAGCAAAGTGACATTGCGGACTAGTAACTCATAACCTTGCACCTAATTCCCACATGCAGCCAGTCTATTAGTGTTCCGACACACACACACACACACGTTTTTCATCTTTTTGTCAAACGCGAGCATTTGCTCTGCATTGGCCTCTCTGCGGGTTTACCTTGGACCACAATAATGGAAATAGAAAAAGCTAATGGAAATGTGAAATTCTGAATACAGACCTCTCCCTCTCTCTGTGTACACACAGCATCAGTGAGAAAAGCCACAGGAATAATAGAAAATGTATGCAGAAACTTTTTCTTTTTTTTCTGCCACCTTAGCTCCACTTCTCGCAGTATTTCCTTAGCTGTGTGGGTGCACACAAACACACACATAGGCAACCGGTTTATAAATGCCTTCTAACCAACCAGGCTGTTCTGATAGACTCTTATTCTATCTGAAGCTTTATCAGCGGAATCACACAAACATTCAGCAAGAAAATAATGGCTTTTCTGTTTGCTTTCTATTTTGCCGCGTGCGTGTGTGTGTGTGTGTGTGTGTGTGTGTGTGTGTGTGTGCTTGAATTCAATGCTACCTAGAAGGTTAGTTGCAAAGTGTCGATGTGCACTGCATACATATCTACCAGCAAATACAGATATCAGGAGTCTTTGATTCAGTGATTCACTTTTCAAACAATTTGAGTGATTTTTTAATTTCTTTTTAATTGAAAGTGCCGTATTTTCCGCACTATAAGGCGCACCGGATTATAAGGCGCACCTTCAATGAATGGCCCATTTTAAAACTTTGTCCATATATAAGGCACACCTGATTATAAGGCGCACTGTCAGCTTTTGAGAAAATTGCAGGTTTTTAGGTGCGCCTTATAGTGCGGAAAATACGGTATCCAATTAAAAAAAATATGTATGAGTGTAATGGACAGATGAGGTCGCAAGTGGCAGATTTTCTTAGAGGTTAATTCATTTTCTATTTTATGAGCTTTGGAAAGGTGGTAAGTCATTTATATACAAACTTGCAACACGCTTGTAAAACACATCGATCGAGTCAAACTTTGTTTTTACTTCTAGAGGAGATCAGGTCTTTAGAGCTAGGACCACGCAGCAGGGTAAGGTTATTATAACATGAGGCAATTCAAAAGGGTCGAAGATCAGGAGTGTGAGAGGTTAGAGTTCAACTTAATATTGAAGGTCGGGACCAAAAAAAAAAAAAATCATCACAGCATGACCACACACCAAACCAACAGACGCAACAACAAACCTTTGGCTGGGAATCGCCTCCCATGATACCAATACATGCTGTGAGCATGTGTTGAGCATAACCAGCGGTCTACTAAAAACCAGATGAGTCCATACTTCCAACATAAAACAGCCACCTTTGAAATTGACAGAGGTGAGCAAAAAAAAAAGCCAAAGAGCTGAAGTGAATCTGGTCATTTTTTGTTATTATTCACTTGACTATCAGTGAATGGCTTAGCCAACTGCTGTGTTGAACCAACCAGCACCAAACTACGAGCAGGGGAGACAAATAAAGTGAGGCCAAACATAGATCTAGGCTATGGCTGCAGAGGTTGTGAGCCACGCTCTAACTCCAAGATGAAAGGGAGGCTGCTGAGGAGGTGGAGAAAGAGATGAGTAGTGTAGTGGAGGGAAGGGGAGGGGGCGAGCGAGCAGTAAAGACGGGTGAAATGATGAAATGGTACAACACAAAAGTGCAGAAAGCTTTTGATGGGTGGAAATGTGAAAATGGTACCTGAATCCATCAGGGAAACATGTTTGATGTTTTCTTTTTAAATATCAACTTATAGTCCATCCGGATTTCAGAAAGCATGTACAAATGTTATTTGTCAGTGAAAGGATACACCAACGAGGAGTCTGAGGAACGGCTGGAGAAAGTAGTAAGCATGAGAGGATGCAGCGGAGGAGGGGATGCATGTGTGTGTAGGAGGGGGGGTCATTATTGACACCATGTGTTACCCCAGGAAGCTTTCTTGGCAAAATATAAGCATGTGGACAGATCAGAGAGGGGAAAACAACATCCAGAGAAGGAGCAAGAACGGGGAGGGGGGGTAAACTCTTTGCAGCTGCAGGCCTGTAAGGGTCAGTGGGCGTACATCTGTGTCAGGCTAACCACAAGGTCAAACTAGCGAATCACGAAAGTTACCACTTTTTTTTTTTTTTTTTTCAATGCGTAACTATATGGAGGTGTCTGAAAATGAGTCAAACTAAAAACCTCGTTGATTTGCAAACAAGAGTCATCAGAGAGTCCTCGTATTTAAATAGCCCTCAAGTGTTTGGAAGATGAGGGCTATAGGTTGAGCTACCCACACACTTCACATTCAAACAGGTGAAGAGGAACAAGACAACAAGATGCTCATTTTTCCCGTGAGTGCATCGAAAGCACATCAAGGCCTATATTTGGATGTATTTTTGAAATAATATGAAAAAAATACAGGGATTGCAGTTACCGTATTTTCCACACTATAAGGCGCACCTAAAAACCTCCAATTTTCTCAAAAGCCGCCTTATAATCAGGTGCGCCTTATATATGGACCAATATTGAACCACTATAGCAGGCGTGTCCAAAGTCCGGCGCTTTATAATCCGGTGCGCCTTATAGTGCGGAAAATACGGTATGTTTAAAATGTCTGGCCTTAAATTGTACACGTAGATATGTTGTATTGGTAAACAGAAATGTTGCAGGCGCCACTATCAACACACAAACACACACACGCACTTACTAATTCATCAACTCGTGCCCGCCTTCTATCTTTCCTTTCACGAAAGCAAAGCCGAGGTGGGCAGAGCAAGCTATTGTGTCCCTGGAAGAATTAACTATTGATTTTCTCCTTAGCATTATCAGTGTGGCTCTGACAACAAAGCAGGGAGTGTGCATGCGCACACAAAAAAAACAAAACAAAGATTTTGTTCTGCAGAGCATGTGCAGGTTTTTTTTTGTGGGCACAGGCCCGAAAGGAAAACGCTAAATTAAATATACACACAAACAATGATACATCGGAAAATGCATGTGGACTACTTTCAAATGCTTAAGTGGGGCCTTCCACTAATCATATTTTTTTTTCCCCCTTCATTTATTTTTGAGAAACCATCAATTACTTCCAGTAAGTTTGGCTTTCCGAGTTGAGAAAGTTGAGAGATTTCCCAGTGGAGGCTTCTTCTATCAAACCCATCCAACTAAGCGTGGCAGCTTTCACATTAACAAAGCAAAGGCACGATCAACATGTTTCAGCAACACAACATTGAGATGGATCCATCTCATGAAAATATTGATTTCTCTAATGGCCTGAAGAGTAAAAAAAAAAAAAAAAAGAGAGAGAGAGAGAGAGAGAGAAACACTGGATTCACATCACACTCTCAACGATGCCTCGGGGAGCTCACAAGTCGTTCAGCACACCTTAGTTGAATTTGCATTAACATAATCTGATAAACACATCTGTAATTGCTTTGAAGATAACTTCTAATTAATATTTTCATTGCTAATAGTATTAAGAGGAACATTCAATGACACTAGCATGGATGATCAAAGTGAATTTCAAACCTCCTTCGATGTAACCATCCTGAAATATAAATCTCATTTCGTACTTTTACATATAATATATATGATATAATTGTGATATATAAACAAGTGTTTGATTGATTTGTTAATTGGCTTTACCGTGTCGAATAATTCAAAGTCAAATTAAAATGTGTATTTCTGATTGGTTTTAAGTTGCGTGTATAGAATGAAGAGAAACATGCTCAGTGGCTAATTGGATGTGATTCTCCATTCAAATGATATAAAAAAATATATCTTAATGAGATACGCCGAGATGCTTGTGTTTCTTCAGAAGGTTGCTACTGACTAATTAGCTCATTAAACCAAAATCTAACGTGACGTGCGCTCTTGCATAGCGACGTATAGACAGACAAGTAGACGCTCACCTCTTTGCTGCGCGTGGCCACATTGCCATAGCAACGCGGCGAGGAGCCCCAGCAGCCCGAGCCGCGTCATGTTTGTCCCGCCTGAGGTTTTTTGGGAGAAGCCGGCGTGGTGCAAGCAAAGAGTTGAAGCAAACTTTACACTCCTCCTCCTCTTCTTCCTTTCTCTCCTCCTTCTTCTCTAGGTCTGAATGGAACATGTGGGGATGTTGTCCTATGAAGAAAGCAGAAGTTTGGGTCCAACTTGACAACTGTTTTGGGGCTCCTCCTGCTGCCCTGCAACACTCAACACACGCTGACTCAAGTCATTCAAATTTGCATTCCAATAAACATTTCGAAGAGTTCGGTAAAATCAAACATCAGGTTTTTGCAGGCCGCGCTTGATTAATAACAATGATTGAAAATTGAACAATAAATGGATCACGCCAGCAACAAAGAGATCTTTTCCTGGCAAATATACAAATACAAACCACAAATGACTTCTATTTCAGCGCCAAGCACTTTGCAGCATTGAAAAGGCATTTGGCGTGCGGCGCATTTCATCTGCTCCAATTGTGTTTAAATATGAGCGAACAATGCGGCGCCGTGTACGCCGGGCCCTACTTCTAATCAAATAAAGCGCCGACTGGATTGCATCCTTGTGCTCCGTGTAATGCAAATAGCTTATTATGCTGTGAATTTGGAGGCGTGCTCAATTGCTGCACTCATGTTGAAGTGTTCTTCCGCTGAGTGACTGCGGTGATGGAACTGTGACCCTCGGACTCGGAAACAAACACACGGCAGGAAACCGAGGCTGAACTGATGGACGTCTATTATTTTTTTTATTAGTGTCCTGCAATTGGCTGGCGACCAGTCTCTTCTTTTCTCCTTGCCCGGAAAATATATATTGCAGCTTTTTATTTATTCTTCTATACATTGACTATACATGAATTGAAAAATCCCTTTTAGATTGGTTATTCATTCGCTCTGGGTCAAAGGTCACAATAAAACAGCAGGTTAAGTAAAACACACACGGCATATTAAAATGCTGTAATTGAGGATTTAGTGAGTCCCATAAATGGAGCACATTAAAAGTATGACTCTATTTGTTGAAGGGCTGACGGATGACCTCAGATGGAAAAAAAAGAACAACAGTTTTATCTGCCATTAAACAGAAAATATGAATTTCCCCGTGCTGCTTTATCGCTGCCAATATAACTCACTGGATGCCAGCGTCATAAAGTTTTTATTGAGGAGGGCAAATTGTTGCCAAAAAAAATTCATAATCTTTCTCAAGCTCTTAAGGCAGCCATCTTGAGGATAGGATAAAAGTCGGTTTGAATTCCAACTGCTTGTTAATGACTTAACCCAACCGTTTGTCCAGCGCAGATAAGACACACAGACCTGTGGTAATTAAATAAACTCACTTTGCTTGTGGGGCCGTTCGCTGGAGTGCTGCTTCATGCTGAATTAGGTTGATCGAATCTGGATTGAATCCACATTAGATATATAAACAAAACGTCGAACACAAAAATCCATATAAGTGAATACCATCCATCCATCCATCCATCCATCCATCCATCCATCCATCCATCCATCCATCCATCCATCCTCCTAGAATGTCATATCAGGTGATATCATGTGTTTGCATAAGTGTGCACACCCTCTCATAACTGAAGTGTTGAAAATAAACCAATCAGATTCCAAGTCATGTTTAGTCAGTGCAACAATTTAAAGTGATCCTAATGAACCCTAAATACATTTTAGGTGGAATTATTGTTATAAAAGTTCAAATTTGTTTTCAACTAACAAAATTCTGCTATTTTTTTCCCTGTTTAGCGTTCAAGGATATAACGTGAAAAAATTGCCTCCAGTTAATTAAAAGTAAAACCGGTCTGTTCCTGCTTGTGCCGATTAATTCCCATCTGGCATGGGAATCACTTTTTCGGGGTTGCATGGAGCATATGCTGAAATGATCGTTCAGGTGCTGATCGGGCGATATTTGAATACATCCTCTAGGGAAGTTTACAGACGATATTTCGTTAAAAATATAAAGAATTGGAAAATAGTGCTCAACATTACGAGGCCTCACTGGCTGGAGTTGAAAAGACCGCCTCGGATCGGCGGGTTTTCATTGCCCGCTCGCCGAGGCTTGCTGCGATTGAAATTGTCAGAGTAGTCAATTAGGAATTAACTGGCAGGACCACAGAGAGAAAGTAGAAGTGACAGAGGGAGGGTGGGACGTCGGATGGCGCTTGGCGCTGGCTAAGGCAGGGGGTCATCGCGTACTTGAGCGCCGCATTCCTCCCGAGCCGCTTTCATCCCGAGCATCCCGTTTTTCCCCACATCAAAGTGCGACGTGGGTGTGTGCATGTCTGCCTTGTGATGTGCTTCCGCCGCTCTCACGGCGAGGCTACACGTCGCCATGTTCCAACATCCAAAACACTGACGCTCCATCGAAGCAGCTCGCCGTCTCCTCTGATCTCTCCATCATCCTTCTTCGGCCTCCCGCAGCCAAAAAGGTCGGGCCTGTCCTTCGTTGGGTTTTTCGCCTCCTAACTCGCACCTCCACGGCAGCTCACTTGATGATGTGCCAAGGCGCTTCTTATTTTTCCTCGGGCTCCCTGGGCCTGACGCCAAATATATCTTCATCTATTCATCCTCTCAATAAATTCAGTCTTCATTCAAACAAACTGCTGATATTTAATAATTTCTCCACTTTCCCACCTTTTTGTCATCATCGCTGCATCACCAAGCTTTCATGTTTTGGTTCCTTCTGCTGCTTTGGTTTTTAATTTTGTGAATTCCTCGCATTCCAGTCAAACAGTTTCGTGATGTTCATTGACTCCCAAGCAAATTTGGAATCCAACTCAAAATATTTGTCATGAAACCTTTATTGTTAAAGTTCTTTAACCGAGGTGAGCTATTTATTATTCAAATATGAAATGAAAAGAGACAAATCATCAGCTTAATCAGAATGCATCTGCGCGAGGCTTTTTCAGTTCACAAAGGTTGTTTATAATTGAACTACAATTTTAATTGCTCTAGGCGCTAATTAGAAGATGGTTGATGCCCTCGCCAATTATGTCATTTATCCCTTCCCTTTGAAAAGTGCTGTATGGCTGAATTTTGCTTTTGTTGTTAAACTAATTTAGATAATACACAGTTTGCCGTAAAGCCATATTAATTTATTTCGATCTGATTTCGATACCATTTATTGCATTCAGGGTCGGGAGGAACATTATATTGTGAATATTGTGTGTTTGTAAGAAGCACTTTGTGGACCTATTTGGTGCGAAAGTGTCATGATTTATTGATTGTATTTTTTAAATGTATTTATTTAACCCCAAAATACACCCAGAAAGTTTTTTTTTCCAGAACCGTGGTAGTCATGCTAGCTAGCTGTGGAACCTTCATACCACATGCAAATTTTCAGCACCGCAAACGATCTCACATTCATTCGAATTCGGCCTTGTTTTTTTTTTTTCCTTCCTATGTCAAACTTGGGAAAAGTTGTCGACCAATTTTGCTCCGCCAACACAAAGATGTGAATGAAAAGACCTTCTCTTTTTGTGCGCAGATACTCCTTTAATAGATAAAAAAAAAAAATCTTTTTCTACCAGACTTTGCTATGGAAACAATGAAAAGCCTTGTGGCGGTAATCAAAGACGTTTGCTTTCTAAAGAAATGTTCGGTGAGCATTGCAGTGATTTTTGGAAAGTGCATAAGTAATTCGGAAAACAAAAAATACAAAAGTGTCAAAAATGGATTGAATGCTGCAGTCCGCATACCAATTCACCTCACGTGGTGTAATATCTGACTTCATCTGCTTCTTTATCATAAACAGCTTCATTTGTCACAAGTGTCTTTGACTCCTATGTCCCTGGAGGTTTACGGCATTGCTCGAGTAATTACAGCATCCCACACAGTGAGAACACATGAATATGGAATACGGAAAGCATAATAACTGAGAAATAAAATAGTGACCATGAAGCGATGCCTTTTGTGGTACCTTCATTTAGTGGCTGTACAACTTAAATAAATTGGTAAAAAATATCTATAATTATGTTGTTGGGCAACTTGTTTATTTTCTTTTTCGAAGATACCCTATTTGTATCCAACTGTTGTTCTTTACAGAGGATAAAGAATACGATAAATTACTTGAGTACCATTTGTGCCAAAATATCCTACAGGACTGTCTCAGAAAATTAGAATATTGTGATAAAGTTTTTTATTTTCTGTAATCCAATTAAAAAAAAAATAAATGTTGTAGATTCTGGATTCATGACAAATCAACTGAAATATTGCAATCCTTTTATTAATTTAATTATGTTTTTTAATCGCATTACAGGAAATAAAGAACTTTATCAAGATATTCAAATTTTCTGAGACAGTCCTGTATAACACCGCAACATAATTGCTAATATTTTTTATTTATTTTTTGCGTAATGGTAAATCAAGAGAAAATGGAATTGAACCTTTGTATATCATTAACCACAATTAGCTGAAAGGTGGTACTGAATTATGAAAAAAAAAAATAGTTGAAACATTTAAAAAAAAAATAATAATAAAAAAATTAAAGCCCCAGTCACATTGAGTCACCTTTACTCAACTTTCAAAGCCGAAAGAAGCCTCATTAGTAATGTCCCCGTTTATCAGCACAGGGCTTTTACAGCCACAGGCATGGGACGTTTTCCAACACCAATTCAGCTGACGGAGGCAGAAAATGTAAAAAAAAAAGAAGAAAAAAAACCTGTAGCTTGCAAACGAACGAAACAGACAAAAAACGAGTGCGGTGGTGATGAGAAGATGGTGAGGAAAAGCAACAGTTGGAAAGGTGAAGAGGGAGACAAAGATAGTAGAGGGAGACGTAGCGTGCTAAGTGAATTAACTCCAGCGGGATAAGAAGCTTTGTGCTGACTGCCAACTTTGTTAATCCAACACACACACACACATACACACATCTGGCCCACAGAGACTGTATAAATTTGTGAGTGCCATAGGCTCATTATTTGTGATGCCCTGCTTGTGTGGGCGTGTTTGTGCAAGCATACTCCATGCAAGACTCCAAAAGTGAAGCTGATCCAATGGTCATGAGGATAACCTTAAGGGTGTTAGCATTAGGTAAAAGCATCCATTTTGTTTTGCATCAGAGTCAAGCGAAAAGAAACACACAGCTTGTTAAGAGAGAATTGAGATAGTGTCAGTCCATGCAATATGTTGCAAGGCAAGGTCAGGAGGAGGCTAATGTGGCCATTTTTTATTTCGACACTAAGTTGGTCCACATTTTCACATCAGCCGCATTAAGTGAGGTGACATTACCATAAAGACGAGAGCGGCGGGTTCAAATTTCATAAGGACTTTGAAAGATTGATCCAATGGTGGGTCCGGATTATCTGCTATAGTGGTATTTTTTTACATGAAGGCCTCTCGATATTTAAATTTTATATATACGTGTATTTTTTAAATAAATAAATCAAAGAGGTTTAATGCTTTCTACTCGGTTGGTACATGAGTAGAACCACTTTGGTGAGATGTCAGATATAAATATTAATATCTTTCTCGTCTGCGCTTACTCATTGGTTAAGTTAACTCATCTTTGGCTAGACTTAGCTTTATCTAACCTGTCCACAGCTCCGGCAATTTCCAACTCTCTGCCTCCCCACATAACTCGTTTGGCTATAACCCACTTCGTGGTGACACTGCCAGAATTTGCCATCAGCCAAACACTTCCTTGCATTTCTTCGGAATGTAGATATTTGGTTTCTATTCATTTCCATATTTTACTTTTTAATCTGAGCCGTGTTGGCAAGTACTCAGCAAATATGAATTTGTGGCCAGGCAACCCACAGGATTAAACAAATATAAACAAGAAAATGACAATATTGCGTGGCATCATAATGAGAGCATTATGATAATTAAATAGGCTTGGCTTATAATGATTTAAGAAACAATATATTTAAATATCTGTTTCTAGTCAAGACAACTAATTAAAATATATTTTCTTTAACATATAATATAAAATAATAATATAAAACTAGTGCTATGCTTCAGCAGCTGTGGTGTGGACAGACAGATGCTGATTAAATTTAATAGCATCAAACCCAGATCATCTGACACACATACCGTAAATGTAGGCTACTCACACACACACGACGATGTGCGTATTTGTGCATTATGGTTGAGTCATTAGTGATATTGCTTCTCTGCATCTGTTAGCTTAATCCGGTTCACTAGCATGAGCCGGGATGATCCTTATGTGTGTGTGTTTTCAGGTACTGTATTTTCCGCACTATAAGGCGCACCTAAAAACCTCAAATTTTCTCAAAAGCCGACAGTGCGCCTTATAATCAGGTGCACCTTATATATGGACCAATATTGAGCCACTACAGCAGGCGTGTCCAAAGTCCGGCCCGCGGGCCAAATGTATATATCTTATATATGGACAAAGTTTCAAAATGGGCCATTCATTGAAGGTGCGCCTTATAGTGCGGAAAATACGGTATTTCAACCTGTCACCGAGTGGCTATTAGAGCTGGTTGCTAACTCGGTCAACACTGTATGTATGTATGTATGTATCACATTATAAATTCCATAAAATTAGAGAAAATTATGCAGTCCTAGTTGTAACCATCATCTCAGCTTCAAGACATTCAGGAGTGAATGTCTCCCATGAAGTCTTAACACCCCCAGAGGAGATCTTAAATCATCTCACTAATGATTCCAACTATTTTATTAACAATTAAAAAGGCTAGCGTGGAAATGGCAGTGCACAAAGGCTAATGTGATCATTTGGTAGGAAAGTAAAGGCTCAATGGTAATTTCCTGCAAAAATAGCCGCTTCCACGCTTACTGAGATAGATGGTCTGGTTTAGCGGCGGGAAAAGTACAGCTCAGCACTTTTGGACTTTATCTATTAAAGAGGTAATATTGCATGATCAAGTGAAGAGACGGTGGGGGTAGTCACTCACATCCAACTCGAGCGTACAGTTTCCACAATGGTCCCTCCTGACTTGTTGCCAAAACAGCTACATGACAAATGACCATGTGTGTTATTTGTAAGATTAAAAAAAGGCTGTTTACATGACATTATAGCGTGAGGTCAACTGTAAGCTACCTCCAGATGTTTAAGGCAGCCTATATGGCCAGTTAAATCCGTGTTGTTGTATTATTGTTGTAACTCCTCTTAAAAACATGTTACGTTTATTTTAAATTGCTTTCCTGTTGTTTTCTTCTAAAACCTTGACTAAGAACATGTTAATTAAACCAGCACATTTTCTTGTGAAGTGAAGCCGAACAATTGTCTTTCTTTTTTTCCTCTTTATTGTTTTTCCCCTTTCATTTGCCCGAAACCGCGGTCGCACAACAAACGCAGTGATGAAACGACGACAGTGTCGAACGTGAAGATTAATTGTCGCTATTCAAACGACACACAATGCGACAATGATTCAGAACCACGTTGAAAATTGCTGCGAGCATTCCGCTAAAATGCCTTAAGTGAATGCACATGACATTTTCCTAGTTCCCTTATTGTGGGCAACGTCAAGCTTTTTATCATTAAAATCATTTTATTTCTGCAAAAAGGAAAAGTTTGCTGCATAGAAAGTCTTAATAAATAATAAATGTCATACCAAGTAATAGCAACATTACAGTGTGTGAGTGCTACCCCACTGTGCCTAAGTGGATTAGCTACAATGAGTGCTCTGTGGTGGACAAGACAATAGGCACGATCCCCGGGCGTCCTTGCAGCACTATCAATTTTTAGTTCTTTTTTTGTAATATCGCCTCAATATAGTTTCTCATTAAAAGAGTAATAGTGAATCTTCTGCTTGTAATAAAGCAGCCACATACTGAAAGCAAAGATCACTAATGTCATTTTTATTTTATTTTATTATTAACTGTCACATTTTCTGGGTTTGGATATGTCATGCAGGAATGATTCTTAATACAACCCAGACATAATGAAATGTGATCTTTTGTTTTATTGCTATAATGTCAAAAAGGAACTCTTGACTTTTTGGCTAATTCATCCTGGGGCTGTGTTATCTCCTCTTGACACAAGTGTGTTTTTTCTTCTTTTTTTTTGTCTGTAATGAGAGCAGAGGAGAGGATAATAAAACTTGTCTGGAACAATATAGTGGCTTTTGATACAAAAGAGTGTATGATTAGCATAATAAGTGGCATTTCAATTGGTGGAGAGCCGACTTATCAAAAGCTTTGATAACAAGCTAGAATTAATGTTGTGGATAATGGAGTCTGGATGGGTGGAAAATCAGCAGGAGAAGGGGGTCAGCGTGTTTATTAGAGGCGGGGAGGGGGGGTAACAAAGGCAGCCAGGTGTCAGGAAAGGAAAGGAGGTGGAAAGATGTTACAAGAAGCGCAGCGTTGTTTCGACATGTCGTCCGCACTGACTTCCCTTATTAGCCAAGCACAAGACGGAGGAGCAGGAAGGGGAGGGGGGGAGTGCACTAGTTGACACTTTCATTTGTACTTTTAAGGTCTACTCATTATCACCTTTCAAGGGAAAGCCACTTTTTCCTACACGGGCTCTTTCCCACAGCACACCATTTTTTTATTTTATTCTCCCACTCTTTCTTTTTTCTGGTATAATTGCATGCTTGATTAATTATAAGGGGATCAGGGAGTGAAAAGAAGAGATTGAATTTCAGCTCATAGAGGAGAAAGGAACTAACATGTGCATGTTCACACACAAGCTTGTCTTCCAAGTTGGTGAACACCAAAGCTCAAAGCGTGGTCTTGTTTTGTTATGTTTGTATTGTTTGAGCAAACCCGCATTAAATGTCGCTCACCACCAATCAATGGTGTCCAGTTTGTTTTGATGTTGTATTCCCTTTGTGTATTATTTACTGGAAGCTGCACACACTATTTTCCATTATAAACCCAAATTGTGAAGCACAGAAATGTGAATTCTTCTCGGATAAAACCAGACACAGTCATTCCTTTATTCATTTTACAACCCTATAAGAGCCACAATCTGCAATTACATTCATTAATTGCATTTCCAGGGTTCTACAACAATGATGGCTTGTTAACTCAGCAACTGAGACACGATTTAATTGGAAAGAAACAATTAAAACAGTGTGCATGGAATTGTAACAACAAAACAAGCTTGTCAAGAGGAATGACGATTACACCCGGCTGAAATTAAGTTCATTTTCGGACGTGGCAGATAAAAAGATGTTGACGTTTGCCAAGTTTGCTTCTAGCTGACAATGACTTTTATATTTTATTGTCACTCAAATTACGTATTTCAAATAATCGTTCCCCATTTAAATGACAGGGGATGCCATTAATTCATTCCAGCCCCCCCCTAAAACATCTATTAAATGTAATTAAGAACAATTAAACAGTTTACGCACCCCCTGCATTAGCCACTTGGGGGCAGTAGAAAACCGACGGATACTGCATTGTATAGTCTGCTCCTTGTAGAGGATAAAGAATATATGAATAAGAGTACTGTTATATGAAATGTCAAAATTTATGCGTTTAGTTGCGGGGGCGGGTGGGACATAATAATAATAATACATTTAATTTAGAAGCGCCTTTCAGGTTACTCAAGGTCACTTTACAAGAGTTAAAAAGTTAAAAACAAGTTAAAAACTAATTCAAACAATAGCATAGAGTAAAGAAGATTGTGAAAACATGTTAAAAACGACAAGAGTAAGGCAACTAGAGATGAAACGCTGTGTGTGTGTTTTTGTTAGCACTAGCTATTATGCTAGCAGAGTAAAGGCCCAAGAGGTTTGTGCACTTTTGTGACCTTACACAGGATACACAGCATAAGAAAACAAATGGAACACTTTTTTTTTAAAGTGTTGATCAGAAGTGAAAAGTCTGACCTACATGGATGTGATGGGAATAAATGAGCACTCTGCTGGGATGGATGTTGTTTTGTCTCTTTCTTTCCACATGATTGACCACAGAAAATATTACAAAGCAACAAATCTCTACTCCTTCGGCCCCAAATCTTCAATCAGGATGAATTTTTTCCCTATTTTTCCCCTTTTTGCTGATCAGGTCCGGGTGTCTTCTATTGCACTGCAATGCTTGAATATAATTTAATATATTCACCTCTTTACTTAAGTGTACGCAGGTGTGTATTTATGTGAACACCCGTGCATAAATGATGTGATGTGATGTGATCAGACACCAATAAGAGCAAATCTCATTAACATCAAACTACTTCAGCGCTAATCAGGTTACGGCGCAAGCAGCAAGCCAATGGCGGCTCCTAATGCCATTAAGGCCAGGCGTGATTGGATTGGGATCTTATTTCGACTTCCTGAAGGCTGCCAGCATTTTAATCAAGTAAGCGCGGCAGCGGTGATGTCACAGGACGTTAGAACAGCGAGAGAGTGATGTCACAGCTCGTTAAGATCGCAACGACGTTGGTGGGGATGAGTGGAGCGGACTGATGTGTTTTAGTCGATGTGTAGCTAAAAGGACTTACTATGGCTTCATGCAAAGACAATTTTACAAAAGTTTGGAGAGTGGCTAAAGATGTAAATGGAGAAATTGCAGGGGACCGTGCCGCTGGAAACGGAACATTTTGAAGTGAATTAGGCCGCCTTTCTCTCATCTTTGTTAGAATACTTCTCTGTTCAGTTCTCAGCGAGAACTTTGCAGTAGAATTAATTAGAATGACATTCAGGCTTCTTCTTCCAAGGAGTTGTTAATTGAGCTCAGTATTTGGGCAAAGCAAGAGCGAACTAATCCGCTGTTGTGGATTTGCAAGAGAAACTGACTTTACTAGGCGGATTCAATTAAAAGTGAAAGGTCCACTTAAAGGAGAAGTTAGCAATTAAAAAAAAGAATCACTTTGGGTCATTTTTTCGGATCATCTGTTAAAAAAAATTAATAATAATAATAATATTAAACTAAAATAAAACGTCTGAGAGAAACTGACTTTACTAGGCGGATTCAATTAAAAGTTAGAGGTCCACTTAAAGGAGAAGTTAGCAATTAAAAAAAAGAATCACTTTGGGTCATTTTTGGATCATCTGTTAAGAAAAATAATAATACTACTAAATAAAATATCTGACATCTCTGTCCTTGCTTTGTGCCTCTAATATGAAATCTCTAAAATAATTGCAATAGACAATATTGAAAACCTCTGGACAATGTCATTTACAAGATGGCCGCCCTATCAAGCACACTTACTGGAGCCCCCGTGACATTAAGTTAAAACAAAGCATTCTGGACAGTTTAATCAATTTAACCTGGCCAACCCTGTTGGAGCCACTCCATTCGATGGTTGATTCTCCCCTCGATCGTCTCAATTTGAAACGGCGCGACGGCGTCGATCGGCGCTCGCTCTCTCGCTCACCCGCTGCAGATCGATGGTGGAGGGCGAAAAGCTAATGACCCATCTCAGCAACCAATTCACTCAGCGCTGCTGCGCTCAGTACCTGTCCAAACTTGTGAGCGGCAAAGAAAGGGGGAGAGTCCTGCCCTAACTCGCCAAGTGAAAGCTTATTGAGAAGAATAAAGACCTTTAACAGAAGCCAAATATAAAGACTCATCTTGAGGTCGTGGGGTGAATGACATATGGCATGTGCGCCATATTCAAAAAAGCATTTATATTAGACCGGGGGTGTCAAAATATCTTTTTTCACGGGCCACATTGTGGTCATAGCTTCGTTGGGAGGACCATTATGACTGTCTACCCAAATATTAAAATAAAAAATATATTATTAAAAGTGAAGATAATTTGCAATTCTAGTAATGACACACGAATTTGATACACAATTTGTCTTTGCGGGCCACATAAAATGATGTGGCGGGCCGTATCTGGCCCCCGGGCCTTGAGTTTGACACCTGTGTATTAGACCCTGTGACGTCTCAGAGTTCCAAGTACCAATGCTAATGTTCAGACTTGCTTATGCTAACATTTCTGCATGAGTAAATTTACAAAAGCCATGTTTGAACACGGATTCCTTTGAAAATAATAACAGCGTGCTGATTTACAACCACAACTGTAGGGGGCGCCCTTGAGCTAAAATCTACGTCTACTTTAATCACCTCAATAACGCCACTCGGGTTTGAGATGCAACAAGCTAACAAGGTTTGAATGTAGCCTCAGTTCACGAACGTCTCCACCACCTTCGATTTTTGTGTTCGAGTGTGAAGTTACTCACTCAATAAAAACAACACTCCATTGGAGGAATTGAAAATATTCCCAGAACACACTGATGAGAACTGATCTATGCAGAACAGTATTGTAACGCAAGACTGATTATTTTGCGTCAAACTTTTCTCGCCTTTCTATCCCGCCTCCTTATCCAACCATCCATCTATCTATCCAACCATCCATCCATCTCCCTGCTTCCCTTTTAGTTAAGCTCCAGTGCCTATCACATCTGAATTCATTTGCGCCTCAAGAGATGAGCATGTGTGTTGTTCTCCAATGTGTGTGTGTGTGTGTGTGTTTATGCAACATCAGCACTAAATGATTATAAAGCACAGTTATTAAAAAGTGCCATAATTACCACCCCTTTGGCAAAAACAGACTGATATGAATTTACCTCACTTGCTCTCTGTGGGAAAACACACTCCAAAATTTATGGTGACACACACACATCCCCTGGCAAGAGCAAACAGAAGCCTAATGTCATTTATCACGTCTTTTCTGGCACACCGTCAATGACGATTATAAACCTTCTAACCCCTAAATCCGGGTTTTAATCCATCATTTGATTTTTGGAGAAGAAAGCATCCAACTGTGACATTCGCCCCTTTCCGTCAATCTACAGGAGGGCAAGTATCATTTAAAACAAATAAAAAATAGTTGTTAAAAAAAAAAGGGATTTCTCGGAAAGGAATTTGACACAAGATAGCTGAATTCACAAGTAGAATGTTTTTGTCAGCACTGCTGTCAGCCAATATTTTTCAAACCTTCCAGGATTCTACTGTAGTCCGTCCAATAGCAAATATTGATTTTGAATTATGTCTGACCGGGTGGATGAGGTTTCTGAGGTTAAAAGGTAAACTCATTTTTATCTCCGTTTTAGCAGATCCAACTTCCTACGACTTGGAATGAAATCTGATAAAAGAGCTCAATAAGTGAATTGCAAGATTTAGGAAAAGTGGATTTAAAGTTCAGATCTCCCCCTTAAGATATTTTCTAATTACAAAATAAGGCAATATAAGAAAAAATGGATTCATTTAGGTTGCAAAACGTTTTGTGTGGTTTTAAAGTTGCATTTTTTGGATTGTGCTGTTTTCCGTATTTGTTTTGCGCTGCTGAAAAACCTCCCCGCTCAGTGTGAATTTCTGAATTATTCATCCATTTTCACACGATTGGGCTAATTCATGTAGCAAATCAAGTGCATCTTTTTCACATTACGCGCTAGCCGCTCGCCTCCCGAATCAGCATCCCTGCGTGCTTCAACCGACACTTGATGAGGCCGCAGTGTGACGCGTGTTACTTCTAACACCCTCACTTATAAAAAACATCATTGCATTCATTGATCCATCTTTGGCAACGGCGCGCTCAGATTCGGCAGAAGACGGGACGGATTAGAAAGCATGATGTAGCTCATCAAAGCAATCAAGACTGCTTCTTCAAATGGAGTCAAAAAACAGACCTGATTGATATGTGATGTGCGTCCACTGTGGAAAACCATCTCAGCATTTATTCGCTAGCTTTGCTGTCCAGTTTAAGCATATTATTGAATGGGCACAAATTGCCTACCCTCTTAAATACCGTATTTTCCGCACTGTAAGGCGCACCGGATTATAAGGCGCACCTTCAATGAATGGCTCATTTTAAAACTTTGTCCATATATAAGGCGCACCAGATTATAAAGCGCATAGAATAAATAACTCAACGTTGCTCAAACGTTAATGCAATTACACCATAGTAAAACTCGAAACAGTGAAAACAATATATCAATAACTCAACATTGCTCAAACGTTAATATCACACAACACACAAAATAAACACGTAAAGCTTACTTTACTAAATTAGTCCTCATCCACGAATCCGTATTGGTCCATATATAAGGCGCACCGGATTATAAGGCGCACTTGAGAAAATTGGAGGTTTTAGGTGCGCCTTATAGTGCGGAAAATACGGTCGATACAAATGAAAGTCTTTCACTGCTTAAAAAGGAAACCGAGTCAAAAGTTTTCGATAAGGGCTTCAAGGATGTAACCCTGGAAATGTAGCCAAGTATGCATATCTTCAAAGACGTCAGAAAAAAGGGATTATTATTACAAATTAGTATCAGACAGACAAACTAGCTCTAATGTTTCTGCAACACAAGAGAATCTATTTGTCCTTGTTTATGACAACTGATGGGAAAAAAAAACACGATTATCTAATCATTGCACTAAGTTTACCCCTTTGGCCATGTGATGTTGTACAAGGGCGACTGTGTGGGCGGGCAATGTCCACGCACAACAATGATGATAGAGCTGGTTGAGTGTTCATTTTGTTACAGATGAGGCACTGTGGCAAGACACAAGATGATGTTGACATTATTATAAAAAGTGTTTTTTTTTTTTTTTTTAATTACGTAGCAATCGATTGTCGAAGAAAACAAGTCAACACGATAGAATTGCTTGATAAAAGGGTAATTATTAAAGTCATTATTTGGACGGCTATGTTTTGGCAAGCAAACCAATCGGCAGTAAATAACAAATAATCGAAGATTCACTGACGGTTGGTCATGGGAGAGAGTTTCATGCCCAGTTGTTGGCGGTCTGCATCGGCAAAGAGCTGAGAATCTGTGAAGGCACACTTCAGCATGGACGCTTCTAAATGTCATCGCTTAAGAGTGAGTAAAAAAAAAAAAAAAAACACAGCAGTGGTTCTATTCTGTCTGTGGTAGACCCATAAGCCGTGTTTCATTCCACCCTGGCTTATTTTGTCTCCTGGAGACTCGCTGTTTGTGATTATCAGCTCCAAAACAGACACAACACACACTCCCACCATCCACCTGTCATTACCAGCTGGCACACACACCTGGCTCACCGGAATTGGCACCCAAAAAGTTACCATAGCAACCATACGGTGTTGGCCTGGCATTGGTGGGCACTGTCATGGTAACGGCAGAACAGTCAAGTGGGCATTGCCCCAAGCATGCAGGCTGGGTTGGACTTGGAATGCAATTATACAACGAAAATATTTTTAAAGCTTTAAATTTTGACTCAAATAAATTTCATGGTTTGTTTTTTCCCCAGTTTTCTCCTTTAATCCAAAATATGAATGTCATGTTAATTGGAGACTCCAAAGAGTCCACAGTTGTGTTCTTTTTTTTATGTAACATTGCAACTTTTTAGTTTATCTTTTCAGTGTTGAACAAAACAAAAAAAGTCTCATGGATGCATTCTCCGAATTTCTATCATTGCTTTAGTTGACCTTGTGTCCTAATTCCACTGTTGGTTCTTGTCTTAAACCAACTGTTTGCATTTTCTGTCTGTTTAAAACAAAACACAAGTCTGCAACAAATTCACTTCATATTTGCAGCTTCCTGTGAAGTCTTGACAAAAAACACAACCAACCGTGCGCCTGGCAAAGCACTGCAGCCAAAAACTGGCTGTGGTCGTTTGGACTAATCCCTCATCCTAGTGGTTGACTTTCCGCTTTGGGAATAGCTTGCATAAAGTAGCCAGGATGAAAAAAATAAAATACATAGGAAAAGCTGGGAGACAATGCTATGCTTGGCTTTTGTAGCATCCTATTGGATGCGGCGAGGTTTTACTTTGTAGGAATGTTTCTTAGTTGATAGTCGTCGGGCGAGTTTAGAATAATCGTCTGCACGGGCAAATTACAAAAGCTTGTTAAATGACGAGCTGAAAAACTGGCTTGTTGGTTAGAGTGTATGGTATGCACAAGTGCATATTTGTGGGCAAGTGTGTTTATACGTTCCCACACCAGGTTGCATACCTGAGATCTGAACGGGTGTCAAAATAACTTGGCAAAGACTAACGAAAGTCTCCTCATATTTCTTCCTAATGTAAACACACTTTTGTGTAGCTGTACTGTTTAAGCGGCAAAGGCTTCAGAACTGGACGCAAATACTACACATCGTTCGCATGAGAGCACAAATTGAATATACTGTCTACTAATGCCTTGTCTAAATTTGAGAAATCCTAAAAAATAAGAGCAAAGTAAAAGTCTGTCAATTAGCGTATTTTCCGGACTATAAGGCGCACCGGACTATAAGGCGCACCTTCAATGAATAGCCCATTTTAAAACTTAGTCCATTATATAAGGCGCACCGGGCTGTAAGGCGCACCGGGCTATAAGGCGCACTGTCGGCGTTTGAGAAAATGTTAGGTTTTTAGGTGTGCCTTACAGTCCGGAAAATACGGTAGTTGTTGTTGCACTAATTTAGACTAGATTTGAGTTATAACATTAGGAAGCAGAGTTGTGAAAGACCAAGAGCCAACTTTATGCCTCTGTGCACAATCATCCAGTATCTCAGGTTATTCTAATTATTTTGAATATATTTTTGTTACGTTTTTATATTTTATTAATTGATTTATTTGCTTGTTTATTTAAATTTTCGATGACTTTTTGACTTTCTGTCGAGCAGTATGTTGCCAGTTCACAGCACCCTGTTATGTTGTAATGCTGTCGACAATTCTGACTTGTCTGGTGTGTTTCAATATAAAGTTCATGTTTTTGGAAAAGGAGAAGGACATGGCAACAGGAAACTGGCTAATTTGCTGGACGATTCCAGGGCAGAAATCCACATAGAGACAACAACAAACTCGCCAGTGCGCACCAGCAATCTAGCTGCTGTAATAACCTTATTAGAGGTATTGCTCCTCTAGATCCAGACGAAGATTGTCTATGCAAATATTCCTGTCTCGGAGAGCAAGAAAAGGGTCCTCGCATCTTCTCTATGCAAGAGGGCCACTGCCTGAAGATAAAAACTCTCAGACTATATTTATTGTTGTCTCCCTACATTTCCACAAGCTGTATTTATAGTGTGCAAGAATTCATAACATTTTTTTTATTTTTTATTCGTCATGATGTTTATTCAACCTGGCTTTGACATGTTGTCGCCGCTATTGGTGGCATTTGGGTGAGTTATTTACCTTGCAGGAAATGTGTTGAGCATTGACAAGTTAATAATATAATTGTGAGGAATGCACAGAGGAGTAGTTAAGTGCAATGAGTGCAGATTTGTGGCATTTGAAGAAATTATGCATCAAGGTCATGCTTGGACTGAAGCACCACAGCGGAGAGAGATCTTGAGAACAATAATTTGGTTTTTAAAAAAAATCTCAAAATGGCTTCCTGTATTTTGTCTTTGATTTTTCAATTTTGTTCCTCTGAATTGTGTGTAAACGCCCCTTTATGCTTTTTGAACTCGTTAACCATCACAGCTATAACTTTGTGGCAGATTATAAAGCAGAATGAATGAAATTATTTTTTGATCAAACACGCTCTGCCTTTGTGATGCCACTCCCGTTCTCAATGCCACAAAGTGTTCCTTTGTTTTGAGCAACCGCGTTCGGCCTTTGTAATCAGACCAAAGAGTACTCTTCTTTACAATTTCACAATTTCTTTCCTTTTTCTTATGTCAATAGATTTTTGGTCACACTTATAATTTGCCCGGGGCTGTTCTCCACTTGTTTTGTGACTTTAAAATAACAAAATTTACGCGTTGTGATGTCTCATTGATTCATCCCTTCAACCGTTTTCTGGCATTGTGACGTAATTATGTGAATTTATCCATGAGTTCAACAAAATGAAATCAAAATTTGCCCCAAAAAATAAAAAACTATAAAATGATTGGTTTTGTCCAATTGTTTTAGCTTTGTGATGCTAAACTGAAATCCACTCCTGATTTCAACTCCACACATCAACCTTTCAGACGTCATGCCAATAATTCTCCACTTTTTTTGGTTATTTTTTGGTGCGCAACCATTTTTTTTCCCGTTCACGTGACGTCACGCCATCACGCGCGCGCACGCCGCCGCTCGCTTGTCTTCTCTCCGTCGCGCACGCGCATCCTCACTCAAAGTGTGGCGTCCTAGTGAGCGAGCGCGTTGGGGAAGCCGAAAGCCAGAAAAGCGAAAGGACAGAATGGAGCGCTCGACTCGGCTGCGGATGCAGGAATAATAAAAAAAACAAATTGTCGTAAGAAACGTCCACAGAGACACTCGCAGACGGAGAAACTCGCGAAAGAAGAAAAAACTTTTTGGGGGAAACTGTTCCAGACGCTCGCCCGGACTCCGTTTAAAACATGGATACACTTTTCTCTCTTTTCCTGGGACTCCTGCTCCTTTTTGTTGCGGGCATCTCCGGCCAGATTCCACCAGGTAAGGCAGGAAAAAAAAAAAAAACGTTTGCCTGTAGTCGTGCAAAATTATTTGTTCATTCAGGGAAACTCTTGAATTTAAGCGAGTTCCTGCCAGGTAAGTATTTTTAGGCGGAGCCGAAAAAGTTGGCAACAACCTGCGCGCTTGCTGTATTGTCTTTGAAATGTATGAAAATGCATATTCATGCCGCAACGCGTAAATATGAAGTCTTATTTCTGCAAAAGTGTCGTGATCGGTGTCGAAAATAATGTTAATTTAAGGCACGGGACGCGCTAAATGTAAAGTGACGTACGTTGGTGCTTGGCAGTTGGCCAAGCTGTGCGTTGTCATTTAATTCTCACTATTTGGTTCTGCAAAAATAAAGTTTGCTGATCAATGCCACTTTTAACATAACAACTTAAAACGGCAAATAGAAACGTGCAAAAAGTTCTTTTGACAAATGACATATGTTTAGTTGATTATTTACTCGCTTTTTTTTTTTTTTTTTTTAATTGCTGTTCAGGTTTAAAGTCAATCATATAAATTAATGTATCCGGGTAGTGCGATTGATTACTGTGCATGTTGCAACCGTCATGGGCTGACTGCATTTATTAAAATGTTCAAAGGTTATATGCACAGAAATATCTACAGATTTAGATTTCTTTGCATCGACTTTCAATTCTATCTGCGTATACAGCACCTTTTTTTTTTTTTTTAACTGTCGTGTTTTCAATACCGTTTTTGATTAAACTGCTCAATGCCATTTTTCTTACAAGACTTAATTTTTTTGTGCAGTGTCTTAAAATGATGACCACACGTTACCTGTATAGTGATACCATTGCTATTGTTTGCAAAATATGGAAATATTGTGACATGGAGTTATAGTTGTGGAATATTTCAGTATACTCTGCAATTCCTAGATCCAGTGTGTGTATGTCGTGTACTGTATTTGTATGAGCTGACCTCCAATCTGACCTCACTAAAGCTTTATTAAAGGTGACTTGCCCACACCACGCTTCATTTATGTTCTGGGCATGATCAGAAACTGTACGAGGGGGAGGAAAATGTCGGCTCCAGCAAGCCTGGGCTCGTTGATGATTTGCATAAAAATTACACATTAATTACCACCTCTTCGAGCTTTATTGCCCGGCCCCTCCTTCCTCTGGCCCAGCCTTCCATTCCCTAACTACTCCCCTGGTGCCCCTCCCCGGGGGCCATTTGGTCTGCAGGGCAACAAATGTGTGGAATTTCTTTGAGGTCTCCCTGGGAATGCAAACACAGTTAATTTGCAAGTAAATACGAGGTGCCGCTTTACATAGCCTAGAGGTGGGTCGTTGTAAATGTGGTGCGAGAAAAAA